>NC_135549.1:30682331-30747331 GCF_964340395.1 Glandiceps talaboti | reverse complement strand
GAAATGACACCAATCCATGAACCCAGCAAGGGAGGGGAAGGGACCTCCACGGAACCGGAGGGGAAAGGGTGTCGGGGATCGATGCGTGAACGGACAACAGCAGGGGGCGAGATGAAGGGATGAACCGCCGGCAAGTGTTGTTCATCACGCAGGACCAAAGGACAGCAGAGCTGCGCCCCTGAGGGGGCGAGTGCTGACTGGGGGAGTATGAGTGCACGGGTGTGCTGGATGGTGGCTAGCCGCAAGTTTAGGACCTACCAACTCGTCATGCCCGAACAAAAGAAATCTAAAATTTCGGACCTGGCCTCGCACTAAAAACCAGAGAAAAAACCTTTACCAGGCAAAAACTCTGGAAAAGCGTTAGGCGCCCCCCCCCCCCCCAAACCAAGAAGAAAGTAAGTCAAACTAAAAACGCAGGAAACTAAACAAACAACCAAAGCTAACAACAGATGAAACACTTAACAATGGCCTTTGTTTTGAAGTCAGCAGCCATTAGCAAGTTTTTGGAAAGCCGTGTGTAATACATGTGAAGGTGTCCGTATGTAAGTGGTATAGCAGTCACTGTTCCAGCGTCCAAGCGTGCGAATGACGTGGTCCGGCAGGTGGGCCGCTGCAGCCGCTGTGGCAGCCCCAATGCTGAAGGAGTGTCCGGCATAGGTGTAAGGGTCCAGTCCCAGGCGTTGCAGTGCCACGCGTAAAAGGATGACGAATTTGGTCGAAGTCAGGGGTGAGCCGTTGGGAAGTACAAAGAGGGGGTCCTCAGCCGCTGCTGCCATAGCCGTGCGTATTTCGACAAACTGCGAAAGTGAAGAGACAGGGCACACTGTCTTGGAAGTCCTGTACAGTCGTAGATCAAAACCTTTCCTGAAAGGGTCTGTCTTCGATGCTTTGATATGAACGGTGGCCGTAACTGCAGACCGCTGATGTGGATAAAACGAAACATCCCCGTAGCAGAGATGGATATGGTGGCTGAAGGATGCGGTCAAGGGAGTGAACTCGCCGCAGCGTAGAAACCCAAAGAACGCGAGAAGGAACGCAGATTCCAGAAGTAAGTCCGTGTACGATCCAAACAGTGTGTTACGCAAGAGATGGCACAGATTTTGAAGCAGAGGAAGTGTGATCGGTAGGCGTGGATGGGGATTGTTTCCTTGTGTACGACAGATGCCGCAGATGACGTGTTGAAGTTGCAGGAGTGGTTGCCCCGATGTAGAGAGCAATGGATTTGGAAGCCCTGCCTGAACGTAGTGGTTACGTACCCCAGCCAAATACACCTTGATGGTTTTGCATGAGAGCCGAAGTGTGTGAGCACAATGGGAGACGAAGTAGATAAGTATCTCCTCGGAGATGTCGGGGTAAGCAGGCGATGGACCGGCGATGTCGAAGAGAGCAGTAAAACGTAGCCATGCTCGCAGGCCGGTGTTGTAGGATGACCTGGTTCTCCATCCCAGTGCCGATAATTGGTATGATGAGATAGCCTGGTTTAGGTGAAGAGCACGTTGGAGGGTAGGGGGCACGGCTTGGCGGCTGCTCCAGGTGCTACTTGTCGGAAACGCTGCATCTGAAAACGAGAAAGAGAATCGGTGATTGTGTTAGTATTACCGGGGATGAATGCTGCGGAATACACAAAACTGCCATGTAACAAAGAATTCATAATCGGAACAGTTGCGGGGCAAAGTGCTATATCTAGCACTTCGCCACTTTTTGACAAAGTGCTAGATCTAGCACTTTAGCGAGAACTGACGAAGTGCTAGATCTAACACTTTGTCAAAAAGTGGCGAAGTGCTAGTTCTAGCACTTCAACAAAGATTGGCAAAGTGTGGCAAAGTGCTAGGTCATCGGTAAATATGTCATGTTATACCGGTAATGGACATGTTATTATTCTCAGTGTAAAATGTTACTTCCCGTGTTTAACGACCTTAGAGTTTGATTTTCCGTATGTTTTGCCAATGCACAAACAAGTTTCTACTTCGTAATTTTTAGTAACGTTCAGTTTTGTATTTTTTCGATGTTCTATGCGGCGAAAACTACAGCACGTGGTCGTTTCCCTTCCACGTTTCGTACTCCTTACAACAGCTTGACACCACTACCAACAACCGCAGACCGCCATTTTCGGACAGCTGTCACGTCAAATAACACACTCCCATATATACAGTCGAAACTATGAACATTTTGTTCGGCGTGCGTCAGACTTCAACTACAGCACGTGGTGGTTTCGGTACCACGTTTCGTACTCCGTACTTGACACCACTATCAACAACCGAAGACCTCCATTTTGACAGCTGTTCATGTCAAATAACGCACTCCGATACAGTCGAAACTTCGAAGATTTTAGGAAGTAGAAACATTTAGTTCGGCGTGCGTCACAGAGTTCATACTGCAGATTTAATGGCAGTGACATTTGTAACATAGCATGACAATGAAATAATATAAAGGAAAACCGAATTTCTTGGTGTGTGTGTGGGGGGGGGGGGGTTAGTGTGTGTCTAGATGCGAGAGCTAAGATTTTTAAATATCCACGACTTCGCCAGATCTCAAGTAAACCATCACGACATTACTGTTTACTGACTTTTTTTGCATTCCTAGACAATCACCAACTTCAATATCGTCCCTTCTGTAAGCTTAATTCCTGTTCGCTCAGAAATTATATCCAATGTGGGAAATAATAATAATAGCCATCGGTTTGACTTCATAATGCTACAATTAGCGTAGTGTGACGCCGAGGATCGTGGAGCAGTAATAAACGTCACTTCGTGAACTGGATTGCATACCATTAACAAAAGTAAGAAATACAGATGACGACCGTTCGAGAAATAGCGATAGGAAATGGTTTATACAAGAAAGATTGTGGGAGCTCATAGGTAGGGTTGTGATAAGTGGGAACGTTAACGACTATAGTATGTCTTAAAAGCACATCGCAAGTTAACATGGAATGCATCCCGAAAATAAAGTGCATATTGTCAAACTTATCTTTTTAGAATCCAGCATGTAGGATCCGGGGAAAAGAAAGGGGTGTCGGTTTGTTTAAAAACAAACACAATGACCCCCATATTATATTGATTTTGTCATTTCAGAGAGATCAACAAAATAAAACTATCCGTTCAAACAGTTTGGAGAAATTTTAAAGATTTTTATAGAATAAATGTGTCCCCGGAGGCGCGCTCTACCTCGTGTAAATCACGAGAGTTATGACATGATTTTGCACAATATTCTTGTTCTACTACTTCATAGATTAGAATGAAAATAAGCACACAGGTGATTATACTGAAAGATGGATACTGGATAAAGATTTCAGTGATTTTCAAATTTATTTCAAGACGTTATGATTGTCTAAAATAGACATGGTACAAGAAATACTGAGTGGCTAGTCCTGGTTTACAGAGTAGATTGCAGATTCTGAAGTACAGTCCCGCCCACAGCACAGGCACTAGTTTCCCGAGATATGTATCAGAATGTTTCTATCAGAATACAATACAATGTCGATAATATCGATGATATTGACGTGTTTTAGCCAATTGTATATGAAAAGGGTAAAATAATAACACTTGTTTCTGTGATCGCGCAAGTCCATCCACCGCGAGGTATTGGCGACAAGGCATGTTTGTAACAGAACACACAACCCCCGGGACACAACCGTACATACGGCAACGTGAACTTTCAACCGGCCGTTTTACTCGGCAAACATTTAACAAACTTCAGATGAATCGTGTCGTTGTTACAATCGGCCAAAGATAAGTTTTGGAGTCGATCATGCGCCACATGACCACGTACACGGACCGTCATGACGCATGAATGTGACGTTTATCGATGCGAATGACCACGTTATATCAAGCCGTTGGAGGCGCTTCGTTGTTTACAGTCCCGCACTTCGTTGTTTTCTGGCGAAGTGCTAGATCTAGCACTTCGGCGAAAACTGACGAAGTGCTAGATCTAGCACTTTGTCAAAAAGTGGCGAAGTGCTAGATCTAGCACTTTGCCCCGCAACTGTTCAATTTTGGACCATTTAGCTACCTCAAACTGCAGGTGGCAGCCACTAGAACTAATCGGCGCATAAGCATCATGATCACTTTTGACTTTGATCGGCCCTTGTTAATGATATGCACTGTTGCGAGGTTATCAGAATGAAAAACAATGCGCTTTCGTGACCAACTTTCCCCCCACAGTACACTTGCTACTACAATCGGATAACGTTCCTGAAAGGCAATGGAGAGAGAAGGGTTAGAGTCAAGCCTGAGGTCATGTGCCCAGTGTCCCTGGAACCAGTGTCCTTGGTAGTATCCACCGTTGCCCAGACCGCTAGCGTCGGTGTACAGATCCATGCTCTGTGATGGGGTTGGCGCGTCATCCAGAAATAGTGAGACACCGTTCCAATGTGATGCATAGTGGAGCCACATGCGGATGTCTTGCTTGCAGTTGTGTGAGAGTTTGACGTAATGGTGGAGGTGCTTGACTGATGTAGACAGTTCGATGAGGTATGAGACGAATGTGCGCCCCGGGGGCACCACCCGTGCTGCGAAGTTCAAGTGACCCAGAAGACTGAGAATTTCTCTCTTCGTGCATGAAGAGCGCCCGAGAAATGACGTGAGGAGTGCTTGCAAGCGGTCTAATTTGTCGAGTGGAAGGCGGGCTTCCATGAGTTCGGTGTCTAGAAGAATGCCGAGGTATCCGAGAACGCATGTAGGACCCTCCGTCTTATGTTTAGATAGGGGAATATTGAGTCTGTGGAAAATGGACAGCAGTGAGGTCATGGTTCGATGTGCGTTACTGGACACCTTGTCGACGGTGAGGAAGTCATCCAGGAGGTGGAATATGACGTGGATGTTGTAAATATGTTCAGCAATCCAGCAAATAGCTGTTGACAGTTGATCGAAGATTTTCGGACTGGAGCGGCAGCCAAATGTGAGGCGCGTGTAAAAATAATACTGGTCGCGCCATTTTAGCCCGTAGAGGTGCCAGAGTGAGGGGTGTATAGGAATAAGTTTGAATGCATGATCTGTGATGTCGGTCTTGCAGAGCCGGGCGCCTTTTCCTGCTCGTTTAATTGCGTTGATGTTGTCGTCCAGTTTGACATATGACAGTGAGAACTCTTCTTTGTTGATTAGGTCATTTATGCTGGTGACCTTGGCACTGTTGCGCGGCGACGAAAGGTCTAAAATCAGTCTCTTCTTGTTTGAATATTTTTTGTCAATGATGCCGAGGGGGCTGCATCGAAACGCGGGAAATGGTGGAGAGTTGAATGGACCGATCATGTAACCTTTCCGTACCTCTTCCTCAAGCTGAATTGAAACAATGTTTGCCTGGTTGCGTGCCGAAAGCAGGTTTTGGGCGACGTAGGTGTCACGCGGTAGTGTAGTGACCCCCGTATGGAAACCGTTGGTGAGACCCGAAATCAAGTGGGTGACGAAATCACGGTCTGGGTGTGTAGTTAGTTCAAGGTCGAGAGCCGTAATGTCAACAGGAGTGTTGGGGCGGAGTCATTGTTTGTTGGTGTTTTGCATATGGGTGCATTGCCCAGTTGACAGCCCATGGTTTTAAACCTCCTAAAACTTATAAAACCCAGCTTCTGTACGTATAACAACAATCTTTGAAACATTTGGTCAATGTTATTTAACATCGAAGGAGGAAGCCATGGTAAAATTGTTTTATAAATTAAAAATATCCAAAATAAATACCCAATCATCATCGATATGGCCACTGTAAATGCTGATTTGTTATTCCGGGCAAATGTTTATTACTTTATTAACTGCCCCAGTGTTCTCAAATGACCTGTCTTTGGATTTTAGTATTATTAATTATACCCTCGACGCTTTTAATCAACAGGTACCTACTGTAAATTTAGCTAATAGTGAAACGCTGTTGATCGGCTTACTGTGCAGTTTATCGATATTTAATGTCCAAACGGGGAAGTACTCACTGGCACTGCTGTTCCAAATCGTCAGTCTATTCCATTCAAGACTGTAACGTTGAATTAACCGACCAACTAGTTTCTTCTCAAACCATCTCTTCTACGAGGTACCGTACCGACTTGGATTGTGTTGAGTAGAACTCACAACGAAACATACGTATCTGGTTCAACGAACGCCAAGAAGCTAACCACTTGGTTGATTTTATTACATGACCAATCTCCGTCTCCGCCTATCTTCCTGAGATGAGCTAAAGTTTACACACATTCTATATTCTTAGAGTATGACGTATTCTTAAGTCTTATGAAAGACATCATCCGAGATCTAATATCCAATCACCTTCCCTAGATTAGTAATAAAAGTTCATATCTCAAAGACCATAAAATAGTCATGTCATAATAAAACTTGTTGACAGTTCAATCGTACCTGGTACAAACAATTCAGAAACTCCCCATGTAGAGATGTCAAAGACCTATGTTGTTATGCAATGGAATGTCACTGTATGTACAAAGTTTAAATGCTTTTTGACTTCAATTTAGAGTTCATAATGAAAATTTACCAAAATGTCCTGAATGGATATATTTTAGATCTGTCACTCGTAACACTAGTTAAGTCCTAAACTCTGTGGCGTGATGAAGTGTCAGGATTCTAAAGCTACTACGAACTAGAGGATCGAGTTTGTTGAGACGAAATGTCATCAAATGTTTAACATATGGTGGACAGTCGAATACCCATTTTCTGGGAGTTTTACCTTGAGCAAGTGATGCTGTCGTGGGCTATATGTCACATTGATGACATAACATGACGGCTGTGGCATTCAATCACAACTCCAAACTGCGAGTGTGATCATGGTCACACTGTCGATGGAAAGACCGAATTACATAAACTTTAAACATATTTTTATTTATACATGTATATCATTGTCGCTGTACATTGTTGGTGCAAACATGGACGATGGTTGTGTTTGATTTTTGTGAATTCCTTGTCCTTTGTTGACCCACTTCATTGAAAAAGTTAACGTTTGTTGTGTATGTGGTATGGTTGTGAGTATGCTTGATAAGCTTGTGTGTGCAATATTCCTCAATTTGTGTGCGTTAGTTAACGTAATGTATGAGTGTGGATATTGTAACTATCCCTACATCCAACATCTCAGCAGTGTGCCCGATCACATAAAAATAATATTGGTTTTCAAAAATATCACAAGGAAGGGATGTATAAGTCAATTGTATCTGCAAAGTGTCAATGTCTTTAACTTGACCTTGTAAAGACAAAATCCACATTTATAAACTTCCTAGCATGTAGCGTTTGTGATAGTTCTTTCCTGGGGGCCACACGTTTCATTGTTGAAATGCTCCATTCACTATTTATATCCAGGTTCCTGTACATGTTTTCAAACTTCCCAGGGAAAATAACCGTTCAAACAGGAATTGCATGATGACAGATGTCATCATTGTTTCAGTCACACTGGGAATCACCCATAACTGATGATAAGTAATTGGAGCCTGTATGACACACTTTCATATTACGGCCTTTCTACTAGTATTCAAACTTGCCAATTGAAGCACCTGGTGTAAATACAAGAAACAGAAATCGATCAAGTGCGTAATGGGACATGTCTCATTGTATTTCCTATCCATAGATTCCCTTCATTTGTCCATAGGCATGTGTACGATTCACGTGATCACAACTGTCCGTTAAGCTTATTTATGTGCATTGCATATATGTTTAGTTCGGTGACTATATCATTAAATTTCACGCATTTATTCGGGTGTAACCAGATTTAAATTGAATGGCTTCCGTAGGGACAAAGTTTTGAGATTGTCGTTCGTACAGACAATTTATTGTTGGAATACAACAAAACATATGCAATAAGTTATTTTTTCTCATCGATTGCTATTTGCCCATTGCTATTAGTGATCTCCTGGCCAACCACAATATGTAACGTGAAGCTTCATAGTACGTTGTAGCATAGCACTCATCGTAAAAAGAGATTTAAAAGCCAAAACAAATTGTTTCTGGTCAGCGCACATCATTTAATTACCCTTTTTCCTCGTTATTTTTTTCTTCAGTTCTGTAAGCCAATTCAGTCTGCAGACGAAAGGGAAAACACAAAAGTAACTCTCTTCAATGAAGACAACTGCAGAACTAATCATGAACTAGCCCATGACATGCCCAACATACACACTTGCTGTAAAGTACTAAATATAAAGAACAGTAACTGCAATGATAAGTAGATTGATTAAAAAAGTAATCGCATCGTCGCACCACTTTAGACACATTTCCTGACGAGAAACTATGTTTTCCTTTTTACATACATACATACATACATACATACATACATACATACATACATACATACATACATATATACATGTCATTTCTTTGTTCTTCGAATGTCATTTCTTTGTTCTACAAGTCAACCATTTATACAGTCCTCAGTTATGCGAACATTGCATTCTATGATATGCTGCCCACCTATCTTAAACACGATCTAAACCGTCCTAGGAACATATGCAGAAAATTAGTTAATAATGACTTCTACGAACTATCTGATAACTCTACATTGTATAAACACAAATCGTTTAAGACTGCTACAAAAATTATCAAAGATTCAACACATCCACTACATACAGAATATGAATATCTACCAAGTGGTCGTCGCCTCAGAGTACCCCATGCACGTACAAACAGATTTAAGTATAGCTTTGTTCCAAGATCTATTCATCTCATCAATAACATGTAACCGATACTGTCTGTATGTATTTATATGTATTGTAATCCTAACTTATTTTTCATGGATTATGTATTTAAGTTAATGTAAACTGTGTGGATATGTAGTTTGTCTGTCAATGCAACGAAAATTTCATGATTGACATGACGAATAAAGTTATTATTATTATACATACATAAATACATACATTCATAACCTATATTTTTGGCACAATAACAACACGACCTATATTTTTGGCATAATGACAACGCTTCGTGTTGTAATATTACATGGAAAGTAATATATTCGTTTTCGATGATTAAAGAAAATGGCGTCCATCATGACATAAGGCTGTACCGTACGTACATGTACCTTTGTAAGTATGTATGCGACCTTGCACAGTGGACGAAAATGGCGATTGATTTGATTTGTAACGTTCAAACATTGAAGTAGTTCATCTTACATGTAGTTGCAAGTAACACTATAAATAATATGTACGAGTACTTACCAAATGCTCAATATATGACTGACTCAGTGTTTGAGTGCAGACGCTGTGCTAAAAACTCGTTCGATATCTCCACTTGCACAACAACGACCTTGAAATAGAAAATAATGTCGCCGGTAGACTGATAAGAAAACGTGACATACACACAATACGTAGGCTAAAACTAACACGATATACTTGATTAATGATCGTTACATGTACATTGTAAATGTCAGTATGACCTTTCACCATTAATACAGAACCATTATATACGTATCAGGTATGTCAACAATCTTTATTAACGAGTATTGAGTTTATTGATGTCTCCTGCCAAGCAAAGCTTCATAGTATCAATATGAACACTATGGTTGGCTGACCAGGGTTCAAATGGGAACACAAATCATGTTGCGTGTTGTTGCATTCTCTTGTCCTCAATGTGATGTCGTAGTGATGTATTGGTCTTGGAGTCAAAAAGTACCAATACCATCATTTGTTAAATAAAACTGGTGCATGCTATCCACTTTCTGAGCCCATAACAAGTCTGTCCCTAGTCTAAGACACAAACTAAAGGTAACGAAACTAGCCTTAATCACAATGAATGACCTACCGAAATAAGGCGATTCACCATCTATTTCTGTATACAATATCAACAGATGGTTGACAACCATAGAGATGATAAGTCGAGAAAATTTACCAGTACCCATATAAATATGCGCCACTAGTACTGTTGCTGATTGGTGTTCGACAATTTAAATTTTATGAGTCGACAGAGAAGTTTTTTGACCACCTGTTGTAAGTGGGCGTGGTTAAACCTCGGTCTGAAGTTAGCTAAGCCTTACAAATAAATCTCCCAGCAAGACGTGTGTATAAATACGATAGCAAACGTTGTACCCAAAGTTACAAGTCAATCATCATTCCTTCGAAGTGTTGAAGTTATCCTAGCTCTCGTAAGAAAGAAGCATAATTATCATTCTAGTTTGTATAGGTAGGTAATCTCTTAAAGTCTCTTAATTCTTATGATCACTGATTTTAAGCAAAGACAAAATGAATTTGGTTTAGAATGTAATCTAGGAGAAATTAAACATTATCACTGATTTAATACTATCACATGCCTCACACTGGGCAAACATTTAGTTGCTACAGAGTGGTCGTGGGAGGACCATTATAGATTTTCCAGTCCCATCCGTCCCAATCATGTTTTATGAAATCAAAAGGAACACGCGAAGAGAACAAAGTCCATATATTTGTACAATGAAAACTGTCATCTGATACGTGCGCTGCCACACCTATGATTTTCCTCTTCCTATGTTTTGTATCAGAGTCTAATGACGTTTGCACCAAGATTTAGTATTTATAAACCACACCGCCATACTCGGCTTTCGTGTACGACATTATATTTCAGAGTCATTCGATCTTAGTGGATCATGACTGGTCGGTGATATTGCCATGTAAAGGAAGATGTACAGGAAATCCTCTGAAATTCCATAACAATGTAAACGTCGCACGGTATATGATAAACCACTGCAATGTATTAACACGCCTAGGATTTTGTTTTAAACTATGCACTCGTTTTTCAGTGACGTTACCCACCCTGAAGTGTTCCATCATTCATTAGATTTGATTTGATTTTGATTTGACTATGTGCTCGCGACTTCTTGTTATTCATCACACTATTTCAAACAACTGGCATAGCCTAATAAGTAATAGAATCTAATTGAACTTTTGTTCCAAACGCATTCTTGAAAAATGTGTCTGAAATGTCCGACTGCACACTTCAGTCTTTGTCAAAAGATTGGACCCACTATTTAACATACGTGATCGACCTCATGGACACACGAGCTTAATAAGTGGTCATAAATGTGTGGAGTGATCTACAAGTGGCAGGGCCAGACCAGCACAGGACAATGTGCGGTATATATTTAGAGGCGACACATCGAATCACCAGGTCATTCCGTGGACATAGATATTAGACACTCTAACTATGCACTTTGAACGAGGAGTGAAGGAAGCAATCTACATCCCTGCAATTAAGCCATCATTGAACAGAGAAGGAGGGCGATACAAATTTAACGTACTTCCAGTCCCCCTACGATTCACTTAGGGGCGAGATGAATAATTCAATGTAGAACAGAAAACTAAAGTTAGACCTCAGATCCCTCCCCATCCGACCTTCTAATTAGATTGGCCAAAATTGAAAATTGTTTCAGTCAATAGAGCTCTTTTATAAAACTTTATACTATAGTTTAGTGTGATGCATTTACTTCGGCGAAAATTCTTCCGTTTCTCAATTGGGCGACATTTATTAGAAATATGTGAATTTAGGGGCACAAAACATCCATTAAATGTAAAATCGGTTTTGTAGGATGACACATAAAATGGTTCAAATCCCCCACCCCCACTCCGAAAGTGCTTTTGATCTTGTCCCTTATTAGGCTCATGTGTCCATAAGGTCACGTGTACTGAATTGTGTTATCAGTTGACAAAGACTGGGGTGTGCAGTCTTCAATTTCAGGTACAATTTTCAAGTTTGTGTTTGAAAAAACAGTTGAATTCGATACCATGTTTCTTCTCCTTGCCTAAAAATATATTAAATTCACTTATAAAATTGAGCTACTAGACATTTTAACCATGATAGCTTAATAAATGGTTGACGGACAAGGTAACTAGGCATTGACATATTGTGATTAGTTAATCATGGGTGCAAAAATCATTAATGAAATCATATAGTATGTGTTTTATAATTCTGCTGAATTCGCATTTATATTAGTATAACAGCCCTATGATTTCACCTTTTACTTGTATCCAGTCAATTCGAGAGACACTATGGCTTCACTAACTAATTATAGAAATTACCTTATGTAAACACATTGCAATTGGGTGGCGACTGGTTTCAGAAACAACTTGGTTGAGAAGGGTTACCATCTCGATCAAGTAAGTAAACTGACAAAAGATACAGCTAGGTTTGTTTTGAGGTCATTCCTGTTCTTGGTACGATAGTGACCAGGCTAATTTGAAACACGCTATTTTTTACCTCTACAACTTGTCGATTTACTGCCATATCCAGGATTTTCAGGATCTTCCACGTTAATTGATATACTGGGGGGGGGGGGGTCCGAGCAGACGTTCAACAGCCTAACATCTGTTATACCCTGAAATTGTCATTTTCCAAAATGGCCCCCACTCCATACGTAGACATATCACGTATATCACGCACGCATTCACGCCGTTTCTTTTTGCTGGGGACCTTTATTTCTAGGCTTTTACACACGGAGAAACACCCACCCCCGACCACTCCTGTTAGGTGTTGTATTATACATGTATGTAAAAGGCAGGGTTGTATTTGACATTACCAATCACCTCACTGCTAATTCAGAACATCCTGCCATTACAGTGTTAACGTTTCTAAGTTGCATCCAGAGCGGTCAACGCATAAAATGTCCACGGACTCTTGAAACTTTTATATACCAGACTGGCTTAGTGTACATTCCAGGGGTATAATGTGAGGTCTTCTGGAAGGTCGAGGTCTATTAAGCACTTAGGCCCCCAAAAAAGTTTTGTTTCCCGTCCTAAGGTAATTTCAAAAATGATGCGGTGATGCGGTTCTTTTTTTTCTTTTTTTTTAGTGGGGGGGGGGGGGGTATGGAAACACACAACTGGTGGATCGATCAACCATAAACATTCCCCAAGAACGCTGGCAAACTGTTCTCCCAAGGATTATTACTGCTTTTGCCATCCCAAGTTGCGATCTTGCAACCACCTGATAATGGCATTGTGGAGTTAAAAACATCTGTTTGGGCGATCCAAATTATGAAATTTAAGCCACACTTTTGAATGTCTTTGAGTCATCAGAACATGGAAGGCATCTTTAACAGGTTGCTGTAACACTTTGTCACAGTCTTCGATCAAAACGATCTTTAAGTACTTGCCAAATTCCACTATGTCTTCCAGTTTTGCTTGTAGGGGGACACTCTGGAAATTTCCGTCATATACACGTGACACCAAAGCCTCAATACGGCATAGTTCGTACTGTTCGGGCAGAATAAATCGATCCCCAGAACTTAGAATACCTTTACATAAGTCCTTGTACAATCTGCATACCTTCTCCATGATACGCTATATTCCAATGTATTCAGACGAAATGTATAGAGGTACCATCAAATTACTAGTACTTTAATTACCCTTTAAATATACTAATACAATCACTGAATTTTTTTACAGTTGAAATACTTCGTACGTTGTCAGTTGCCTGTGGTAGATCAGTGAGGGGGAAACAGAATAAAAACGTACGATGCGCATGGTTTGGAATGACGCGCGCGAGGACGGGAAACAAAACCTTTTTTTGGCGTTATGTTATGCCTGTTATTTTCACCTAATTGTAAATCATTTAATAGAACTCAAACCCTCGTAAACGTTCTGGCACAGTGAGATCTTAGACGCCATTCAAGTAGGTACACGCATAAATTTCTAAAGAGGCACATTATTGCCGATAAGGATCTATAATGCATTGCTTTGCTAACGACACATTCGAATTTTTGCAATACACAGCTGAGATTAAGATGTCCAATAAACTCAAGATATGTCTGTTGCAGGTTCGAGTCTCATTGATGCCGTTTGTTTCTGAGTGGCTAAAGTCCTTGGGCAAAATTTGAACCACGACTGTGCCTCAGTCAACCCAGCTGTATAATTGGGGACCTGGTAGGATAGAGGTGGCAATGTGAATGTTGAAATCATATGCGCTTAACAAGGCTGAAGTGGATTGTATGCTCCCCAAGGAGTTGAGGAAGTATAAAGGGCCGTTGTGTCGCTATAGATCCGAGCCAAGGGTAATAATTGTAAAGCGCTTCGAGCACAAAGTGTAAAATATAACCAGATTTAAACTGAATGCCTCCCGTAAGGGAGTCACTAATTATGCAAATAACTCATTAAACTAAAAAAAAAATGGTAACAGGCTTTGTTTTTGGACAAGTGTGCTTTCTTAGTATGCATGTGCCAAATTGTACGGAATTTGAAGAGTGCATGATACTGCTTAATTACTGAATATCATTCATTGTTCAAAATACTTATTAAAGGTAAAAGTTGTAGCAACAAACGTCATAGGACAGGTGCGTATTATTATGGTTGATATATGTACCACACTTTACGAAATTTGAAGCTTGAATTATTAAGATACAGCCTAGTTACCTAAATCATTAATTATGCAATTTTTTCGTGAAAACTGTAAGCTATATCGACAACTTTTATAGGACATATCCGCTTTGTTATGGTTAACGTATGTACTAAATTATATTGAAATTCAAGTATGCATTCTTATGATATATCCTAATTACCGAAAACCATTAATCATGCAAATTATTCATTAACACTGTAAGGTACATCAACTAATTTTATACATACACAATTTGTTATGTTTAACGAATAAACTAAATTACATTGAAATTGAAGTATGCCGTCTTAAGATATTGTTTAATTAGTTGATTTCATTGATATGCAAATTTCCCTATTAACATGAACAGATTTCCGTTTTTAAGAAAATGGTGACACAGACAGACATCCCCCTTTAATACCTCCCGTAGCCCTACTGGAGGTAAAAAACTACCAACATAATTAATTGATCACGATCCCCTTATTCACCCCGGTTTAAGATATATATGTGAACCTATGTGGAACTTCAAATTCAAGGGATCCTTGGGACGATACCTAAAATAATGTGGATATACATGTATGTTGAATAGTATAGTCATTTATTGCTTATGACGACACTAGTAGACGCCTATTAAACTGCTTATACAGCAACTATTTTGTGAGATTCAGAGCTAAGAGCAATAGTTGCTACATAACAGCTAGACTGACAAATCACAACACAGGAAATATACACTACTAATGTGATCAGACCAGGGCACTAGTCGTTGTCTATTTTCCATAGGGTACTTTTCATGCTGCACTGGAGTTCCACCAGTGCCTGAGAATAATGATGTGTTATACAACATGTACACTTACTGCCTTCCTTTCGATGGACAATAGTAGATGAGATATTCCCTCCCTCACCCTCGTGCTGTTAAGTAGACTGCTGTGACGCCATCGGTCCGGGTTTATCAGCCTGCCTTGTGGAAAGGGCGATAAGACTGCGGCAATGTGCTATAGACTGCAAATGACATTTACGGGTCAACATTTGCTAGTGCTGTTGTGTGTACAACAGCACTATCAACTGTTCACTGATGATGTCATGCGCATATGTACATGTTTTCAAAACAAACAAACAAACATGGTCTTCTGTTGGCTCTGAGAGTCACACAAGCATAGACACACTTATTGTTTTTAAATTCTGAAGACAAATTTACAAATTTGCCACCCTTGTACCGGAAAAGGATTTACTAATAATAACAATAATGTTGGGTTCTTATATAGCGCTTTCCCACTCCGTGCTCAAAGCGCTTTACAATTATTACCCCTGGCTCGGATCAGAACGGCACAACGGCCCTTTAGTCTTCCTCCGGGGAGCATACAATCCATTGCAGCCATTTAAGCGAATAGGATTAAAGCCTTCACATTGCAACCTACATCCTACCAGGTCCCCAATTATACAGCTGGGTTGACTAAGGCACAGACGTGGTTCACATCTTTCCCAAGGACTTTAGCCACTCAGAAACAAATAGCAGGCAGCGACGGGGCTGGAACTTGCAACCTGTAGATTCCAAGCCGGTCACGCTAACCATTCACCCATCATGACTCCATCATGACTGGAATGAACACATTAGGTAATTATTAAAGAAGCACGGTGGTCCATGTTCCTGTGTTGATTTCTGAACTATGGTCCACTGTCGTCATGTCTTAACCGTATGGTTCTGAGAGAGTGAGAATGTAGTAGGTGTGTTACAAAACACATATTGACTGATCATGTTCCTGCAACATAATACATCAGTTTCCCTTGGGCCTGTGGGTTACCCCCCCCCCCCCACACACACACACAGACTGTTTCACTCGAGGCTTCTCAATCGGGAAACAGTGTGTGGGGTGTCCCACAGTCCCTCGACGAAACAGACATACATGTATTCTGTTGTCCTCGCGGCGATCATTCAACATGTGTATAATAGTCCATACAACTCGACACAATCTAAACCAATAACTAAAGACTGTATGAAAATGATGCGTTTATAGTTGCGGGTCAAGCCGCTATGTTACATGAATGTCAAAGTAATAAGTGTAATGTATGACTGGAATTATCAGGGGGTTTCTTGAATGGCACAATATCTCCGAAATATAAAATGTAGAAGTGTGTCCAGACCTTAAGTACCAAAGTAAACAAAAGACTGCAAAATGATTTGGTTTTCATGGCATGATATCAGTCTGCACAGAATTGACTTAATAGAACACGAATCTTTTAATTGAAGTTTATATTCCGCTTAGCAATAATATTATAGTTTTTACCTTATATTTGCTCAAAATACTACTACAGTCCAGATCTGAACTTTTCCCTTCGGTGTGGAATCTCAAAGGTATAATTTATCAAAAATTATGAAATGATTATTTTTCCATTAGTTTGCAGGTGTTGTAGTTTCACGGGCATCTATTGATAGTCAGAGAATCTAAAACCATGACGATACATACTATATTGTTATTGTCTTGTCTTGTTGGCCTATCAACTTTTCTTGGTTTTGCTGTAAAGTGTAAGTAACTGTTTTAATTATTAAGCCTTGTACATTTCTGTTCTGTACGTCAATAATACAAGAGATAGCCTGAGAATGGTGTTTTTTTCTGTTTCTTCTATAATAAGGTTGGAGTTGATGTAATTAAGTGTAGAGATTCATTTTCCTCTCATGCATTCCCTCAATCGACAAAAGGCACACCCGTACTCTGAGTTTATACGTTTGTAGGAATTAAATTTTGCTGCATATTAACATGTACCTACTACACTTGTACTCTAGCCAGTGACACATACTTGCTATTGACAGAAATGAAACCTGGTGTGAGCGCGAACAATACAATGACTATATTCATACAAGAGATGACTTTTAAATGAAAATAAAATCACACAAACACTATTCAACAGCTCTAGACAAGTTTTTGTCCCCAAATGTTGACACTGGGGTAGTTTTCTTTAAAGTATATTGCTTAGATATGAATATGTATTGAAGGGGACTGTCACTTTAGGAAATAAAGGCATTGTCATAAAGTTTGAGTTCTAGAGTCACTTCATGATTATATTGCATGACATGACATGACATGTTATTGACCACATTGCGTCACATGAGTCTGCAGAAACCCTTATGCAGTGGGATATTCGTGATATTTTCACTTGACGGTTATAATCTCTAAACATTTCTGCTGACTGCCAAGAGGCAATGTGGTCCACAGCAAAAATCCCGAATGCCGATGACGTCGATGTCATATTCCGAACCAGAAATGTCGCTCAAAATAGGGGTTGTATCATCATGCAATGATTCTCTATCTGGAACCTATAGATTATGAAAATACCTTTATTTCATGGAGTGGCGTTCCCCTTCAAGTCGTAATGACAGCTGCGTTATTTGGGTGATGCATATGCACTATACGGCAACGTCACTTTATTTTTCGTCGTATCTTTAATTAGTGAATATCGTGGTCTTTTATAAATCGTCTGTCGCATGACACTTACAGAAAAGCGATAACAAACCCTTTCTTTCTTCGCCCAAAAGCTGTAGAGGGAAGTGCATCTGACAGTGGTAGCCAGGAATCTTGTGAAGGTAGTTGGCGAATTTGAATTATCGTAACTGTAACTGTAACTGTAACTGTAACTGTAACTGTCGAATACGTATTATAGAAAGCAGACGGACAGACATACCTAACACATTTATAATGGTTTGTGTAAAGACATATGCGAACATTTTTTTTGCCACTACAATTCATGCCTTATGTTTGTTGATAATGACTAGCTTTAATGGTGAATCTTCCAAAAAGCACCTACGTTTAGTGAATTGAATCTGATGACTTAACTAAACTTAGATATGATATGACATGTACAGCAAATTGCGGTTGTAGACACTAATATGACAGCCCTGGCGAAATAGTATCTGACCTCGAAAACCTTTGCTTGACAAACGTACACAAATGGTGTCTCTTGCGTGTTTCTAAATTAGCAGACGAATAACTCATTTGTAATAAATGATTATTAGTTATCGGGCAGAAACCTGTCGAGGATGATGTCATAGCATACTAGTTATCATAACACTCAAGTAGCTACCAGTCATTGAACTTTCTTCGTCAACAACATCTGCCCATACATTTGATTAAAAATGATGGTTTTTCCCTATTTTTTCTTGTTATCTACAGAAGTGGAAATGAAGAAACCACACATTGTGCTGATTATGTCGTGCAGCAATGGTATGTTCATTATTTTGCTATCAAATTTGTAATTCTTGTGTTCATATTAAATCAATTATTAACATTTCCATCATCTGATCATGAATTTCAAACCTACAATCTGTGATAATTGGGTTTAAATCTGTTAGTTGACATCCTCAGCATCCAACAAGACGTACATTTCCTGTATTCATGTTTTTGTCGTTAAAGTGTTTCTCCTAAAAGAGTGGTTGCGTCATTACCCGTCATATTACCCACATGCTTCACATCAGTATTTTACTTCTGATGTACAATGAGTTACATCAAAATAGAATACATGTTTAAAAATGTTTAGTTTTATATTAAGCTCAAGCTCAAGCTACACATCTCCTGTGGATTATATGTTTTGGGATGTTTCCAAATAAAGAGTTTAACACTAAAATGTCATTAATATGCAAAGAATTTGCTTATTTTTCAAGCATCATGGGTAATGCAATATTTATCTTTGTGTTATCTGTTCTGTCGTACCACTTTCGTTCTGTCTCGTTTTGCTTAGTAAATGTTCCATTATGTGTGGATCCCAAAGCATATGTAACTTGGACGATAGCTGTATTTTACTGGGCAACAGCGGACAGAAAAAGAGTACAAGAAATCATGATCAGACCAAGATATACCTTGGAATATTACATGATGCCTGACAAAACCACGAAATTCTTGATGTTTAGTCAAATTCTTTTTTGTAAACACAATATTCAAAAAGAAAAAAATATATATATGCAGCGTACGACCACATTACAGTTTTATATCTTATTTTAGGTTGGGGTGATTATTCGTGGCACAACCCCATCATGCAGACACCTGTATTGGAAAGTCTAGCCAAAGAGGGCGTTCTTCTGAATCAGACTTATGTCCAGACACTGTGCACCCCGTGAGTATCTTTGATTTACATTTCCATATATTGTTACGTACAATAGGCTATTTTAGCTCTGCTATCATGCGATAACTTGGGTTAAGTAGATGGAGAACATGTGTCCGTCCATAAACGTTTTCTTTGAAACCTTTCATTGGTTTGCTTTGTTATTTGTAGTTTAAGCTTATTATGTTACTAGGACATTGAGACCAATCATTGAAAGGGGCGTCTTTTATTTTCTAATTTATACGAAGTTTGGGAAAAGATTTGGCTAAATCTAATATTATGACTTCTTCTTTGAAACCATTTTTTCAGTTATTATTTTTGATATTTGGTGAATATGTTCCAAGGGGTGAAGCTATTTAGATGTGTTCATTCCTATCATATATTTTCTCTTTTTGAAAGTAATTTGGGAAAAATGTGGTCCAAACTTTTAAAAAACCCACATGAGTTTGCTTTGCTGTTTGGTTTGCTTGTTCTTATAACGTGGACTATTCATATTTGTCTTTTGGGATATGGTATCTTTTATTTTGTATGACGTGGGGGGGGGGGGATTTATTAGATGAGTATGGTGATCTTTTCGACTACATCTCGCTTTAAGCTCTCGAAGTTTGTGTGGTGTGTGTTTGCCTATGGACGAGGCTGTTCACATTTGTTCATTGAGAGGTTATTTAATTGCTTTTTCTTAAAATGCACTCTGTGGTATTTTTTAAAAAATCAAAAATTACATTTTTTTTCTCACTAGATTTATGCTGTGAATCAAACCTGCCAATAATAACAGTTTAACTACCGTACGATTCTAAACACAGACACTACGCTAAGCTTGCCGGAACTACATAGCATAGAAAACAATATCTCCTCTTAAATACACACATACGTTTCATTTACCAACCAAACAAACAAACAAACAAACAAACAAACAAACAAACAAACATTTAACAAACTCATCGGCAGACTGCTTATTAATAACTTATATATAACAAATTAACGGCATCTGCATCATATTTCATTAAATAGTAAATACTTGTGTGTAACAACACCATTGCATATTTTGTATTCCCTCTGCAGGACTCGTGCGTCACTTCTAACGGGCTATTATGCACATAGAGCTGGACTTACCGTAAGTAGAACGCTGTTTTGTATCTACAGACACTATGACTTTATGGGTTCAGCAAGGTGATATATGGTACATATCCTACCCATTGAAAATCAGGCCTCTCGCGTCTGTCCCTAAACCCAAAATCAATATGCTAAATTTTATATTTTGACAGAAAAAAATAACAAACTGTTGTAATGAAACCCGTGGCGTAACAGCCAGACAGCGTTGCCGCATTTCGGCAAGTCATCCAGAAACGTTGAAACATTAACAATAATTGATCCTTACATTTAATAATTCAGCTTATTTTCTGGTCGGATCATATACGTAAAACATGTTTTCAAAAAATTGAAATAAATGCTACTTGTAGATTCATGCCTGCCGAGCACCTTTCCACTACTCACTATGCTGACCTATTTTTGTTGAATATCATTGAATGGCAATTATCAGTACAATCTATGGCGATATTGTTTTCATAATTTCGCATGTGATTCTACAAATTTGAAATAATAATTGCACTAAGATCCTGCAGCCTGGATGATATAGTGATCAATCAATTAATCAATCAATCAATCAATCAATCAATCAATCAATCAATCAATCAATCAACCAACCAACCAACCAACCAACCAACCCGTCATGTCAGTCAGTCAGTCAGTCAGTCAGTGAACCTCTTTCCATTGAATGCTTAATAATCATATATAGCTTTCATGTTTGAAAAAATAACATAATTTTCTCTCTATTACGTTGCATTCTATTGTGTCTTCCAGCATATTACTATTGGCCCACAAAAACCATCCTATCTGAGACGTAATTTTACAACATTAGCCGAAGCATTGAAACCGTTGGGATATGCAACTCATATGGTTGGAAAGTAAGTCTAGCGTCATGGTGATCATGTTTTTAAGGTTACAGAAATACGTGTACAAGACAAAGGGGCCTCATAGTGGCGTTTCCCTGTGTAAATCGCTAAGGCCGCTTTCACAAAAACTTGTAGGGGGGGATTTGAAGGGGGAGGGGGTATTCGAAGAAATATGCACAGTTTTAGGGGGTATCTGAAAAAATAATGTGGGTCATGGGAGGATACCTAAAGAATAAATTGACTTCATGACGACTCCTCATACATGGGAATATTAACCTTTTAATAGTTGGTCAACCTTTTTCAACGATAACAACAACAAAAACACGAAAGTTGTTAACAAATTAATACATGTGCCAAACAAATGTCTAATTTTAAAATCCTTCAAATTGCATGTATGACGTCATGCATCAATTTGAGAGTTTAATGGCACTTGTTGTTTTTGGTCCAAAAAATACCAGTATCTTAAGTGTGTAGAAAGTAGTTTCACAGTTGAACATATCCAGCACCAGAGTTCTATCAATTAGCCATTTCCTCTGCTATGTGCAAAAATCAGTTTCAGCAAACATGTCAAAATACATTTAGAGCAAAATCCCCCCGATTCCAATGATTGCATGCACTATCACAACACAAAGGAATAAATGTCATAATCATCTGCTCTTTTCACCACACATATAAGCTATACGGTATTGTATGTTTCAAATTTCCCTTTCCACTTTTAATACTGAAAATATTTTGTTTGATATGACCATCCTTTCATTGTTCCTAAGTGATATCTAACTATTGTAAACTGATGTTAGCACATAGCATTGACGATAAATATGGATGCAACATTTTATATATTAAAGAAAACTCAGAAGTTTTTTTTAAAACAAAAGTATATCTCAGCGTGCTGTCAAAGTAGAATGTCCTCAAGGGCAGGTGGATGGACTGGACCTATCATGTCAAGAATCCCACGACCCATGCCAGATCCTCCAAAACAAAGTCACTACCAACATGGATGTTTTCTCAACACCACCAAGAAGAGATGATGGAAGTGAAAGATCATCAGATGATTTTCACCCCGTGCACAAGTAAAGCACTTATTCAATAAGCAGCCAGTGTCAAGTAAAAATGTTGCAAGACACTTTGTGTTAAGCAAGACATATTAAAGGCAGCCGTCATTCATTTAGAACAACAGAAAACACTTGCTTCAGTGAGGGAAAGAAAAAAAGAGGAAAGGCAGCAGCGTGCTGAAATTTTTTTTTTGAGAATTATGACTGAAAAATGGTGGCATTGCCAAATTAAAAGTGAAAGAACTTAACAAACTGTAGCAGGAATGCGCAAGAAAGATAAAGTTGAAGCTGTAAGATGCCATTATTATCAATATAAAGGTAGTGAGAGTGATGTGTCATTTGAAGACAATGATAACGACAGTGAGAATGATGATACAGATAGTTCAAACTCAGATGTAGTTGAAGGAGAGATTGGTTCTGATGACGATGATAACAGTGATGATGGGTGAAAATGACATTTTCATATACACAAAATCTGGAAGGAGAGCTACCACATGGAAGTCAAAAATGTAAATGAACACACTTAAGGGTTTTGCAAAAAACATCGAAAGAAGACGATACACAGATATAGTGCATGTACTATGTAAATATCAATACCAATATACCACTGGATACAATATTCTGTGACTTGAAAATGTGGCTTGGCTTGTTTGAGTTATACATTTACTTTCTCTTGACAGTATATTCAACTAAATCAAACAAGAGCAAGACTGCATTTCATACTGTTATATAATGTCATTCTCTCCTTGACAAATTGTCATTTTACTGTACAATTAGGATACTGAACTAGTACATTCCAAGTACAAAACTATTTTTAAATAGCATGTGCATCAACATTTGCAACTGTAATTAAGAAGACATTCAACTGCAACACATCAAGGAAATAATACACTGCTGCACAGAAATCAAATACTTCAGTGATCATGTAACAACAATTACATGTAGCCTATTAATCAAGTAATGGCAATAATTTTCTTTTAGGTGTATTAGAGAGGTTTTGTCTTCAGATAAAAACTAGGAGTCTCCAAGTCCATGTATCCCCACAAACGTGAATATCTAAAGACATGTTGCTATCAATTAAAAAATTATCATATGCCCACTTCAAAAACACTTGAGCTAAAAAAGGACACTGGCATGTTTGAAAAAGTTCCGAAATATCTCAGTACGTGCCAAAGGGACAGAAGAGTAAAACACATTGTTTTAATTTTTGCAAAGAAAATGTCTTCGTAGACATTTTTTTTACAGGCAGGGTACTTGGATGGTAATGTGATCAGTATATACCGGTATGTATGTATGTATGTATGTATGTATGTATGTATGTAGGTAGGTAGGTAGGTAGGTAGGTAGGTAGGTATGTGTGTGTGTATGTATGTGTGTGCATGCATGTATGTATGTATGTATGTATGTATGTATGTATGTATGTATGTATGTATGTATGTATGTATTGTATGATCATTTTATCTGCTTTTAAAATGGAGGACGGGGGGGGTACTTCTACAGTTTAGATCCAGGTACTGGGGGGGGGGGTACTTAAAAAAATTGGGCTATGGCAAGGGGGTGCTTAAAAAAAAATCCCGACCCCCCCCCCCAAGCTTTTGTGAACGCAGCCTAACATCCATAAAGTGATTGACTGCATGCAAACTAATTTCACCGTAATAAAACTATTTCTTTCAGTGTTGAGTTCAAAAGAATAGATCTGACAAATAGTTGTTGAAAGTTATGTTACTTAAGATTCCCTTTCCGACATCATGACAAGTTGAAACTTCCCCAAAACATGTATATCACAACCAAAACCTCTGAAAATGGATGGATAAATGAAGTCATTGATACATATATAGGAATTAACGGCAGTCATTATTTGCAAGGTTGTTCGATGATACTAACGACTATAATTTCCATTAGGGTCTTAACTTTAAAGCATATGCCCAATGGTAAATATATAATCTATAACTATTACTGTGAAATTAATCGATGTAAATATATACACAGGTGGCACCTTGGTGCATGCAATTGGGATTATACACCTCTGCATCGTGGATTTGACTCTTTTTATGGATCCCTGCAGTCCCGTGTGGAATATTACGATCACACCTATCCATGGAGTAAGTAAGGGACCGATATATGTCACCTGGCTGCGGATTGGGTGGCGGTGCTTTGACTGCGAACAACGAACATTTACCCCACCCCCAGCTTCGATGACTGCAGCCAAAGTGGCCCATCCAGTAAAGATTGCATTTTCCCAAAATAGCCCCTCCCCCAACCTGTGCATAGGTTTGATGCATCACTTTGTATCAGGTTGTCGGTGGACGAGTGAGTAAACTACCGGGCCTCTTATTACTAGCCCTGGTGAAATTGTCCATGCTGCAAGTAAGACATATCAGCTTGTCTCTTCCAAACGACACGGTTTTTCCTTGCATTAACACTGCACCCATGGGGTCCCTCACTGAACATCTTGTGAGACAAATTATTGAAATTTTACAGAACTGTCATGTATAAGTAAAGGTTGTAATTATTATAATATTATGTAAAATAAAAGGCGTCTTACTGTAATGCTGTTACTATAAAATTATTTGAATGTAATTGACTATTGTCATTTAAGAGCTCGTAATACGGAGAGCACATATTACATTTGGTACAAATTTGTTTCTTTTGTACACTGTTTATCTGGAATCTATGAAACTTGTATATCATTCCTCGGGGCATCTCAATACACAAAATGCATAAATATATGGGAGACTCCGTCATTAAAATGCCGTTAATACAACTCTTCATATCACAATTTGTCTACATTTCTAATAGTTCTGCCTTTGGTACGTACGTACCTGTTTATAGTATTATAGACTGTAATATGACATTTAACAACCAGATGTAAACATATTTATGAAGAAAATTATCTTTTATATTTTATCCAGCTGATGAAAATGGTACTACTGGACAGTATCCAGCACTTTACGACAATACAGGCATAGTGTTGAATCAAGCAGGACGCCATGTATCGGTATATATACCATTT
This sequence comes from Glandiceps talaboti, assembly GCF_964340395.1. Lineage (NCBI taxonomy): Eukaryota > Metazoa > Hemichordata > Enteropneusta > Spengelidae > Glandiceps > Glandiceps talaboti. Next base: position 30,721,989 of record NC_135549.1, on the reverse strand, counting down.
TATTGGACATTCTTTATTTATAGATTGTTATGAAACATGTATGGTTATGTCGTAAGCCGTGTCAGTATGACAAGGAAATACACTGTAATGACCTGGTGTGGGTCTCAAAGAACACTGTGAAAAAGACTTATGAAGTCTTTTGTTATCATACATTATGTTCTCTATCTGGAACATTATAGTCATAACTTATGAAACGGAATATTGACCTTAAAACGATATGCTGTGCTATAAAATATGGATATAACTATTCCATGGTTATAATTTTGAAACATGTTTATGGAAATGTTGCAGAATTGATTATGGATGAAAGGGCGAGAGAGAGAGAGAGAGAGAGAGAGAGAGAGAGAGAGAGAGAGAGAGAGAGAGAGAGAGAGAGAGAGAGAGAGAGAGAGAGAGAGAGAGGATGTGCGTCATAGACTAAATCAGAAAGAAAATATTACTGCCTACATACATACATACATACATACATACATACAATATGTTTCCTACAATATTTCTTAACTACATTTCATTTATATCGTTTATTCAGGAAATGATAAATGAGAGGGCGGTGGATGTTATCAATCGACACAATGGAAAAAGACCCTTGTTTCTGTATTACGCATCCATGTTAACCCATGTTCCATACATGGTAAGTGTATTTGTACAATTTGTGTGATACTTTATGTGCTGTGCTTCCAATATTTAACGTATACATCTCTTTTATCAAAACGTCATGTAGGTGAAACATTTAAGCTGAATTTCTAGAGGACAAACCAATGTATCAGAAAGAAATCTACGTGATAAGTTATGTACTCTGTATGTTATCATCATCATCACCATCACTACCACCACCATCACTACCACCACCACCACCACCACCATCATCATCATCATCATCATCATCAAGATCTTAAATTACAATTATTTCTGATTTAACAGGTACCCGATAGATTTAAGGATTTGTATACGTCGACTACAGAAGATCCAGATCTTCGCGTTCAACGAGGTAAGTCTAGTCTATTTTGGAGACACCGTGACCACCACGCTAGAGTACTATAATCGACGAATTCATGTCTTTAACCATTATTGTAACTTGGTATGATGATAATAAGTCGTCCAATATGTGCATATGAATTGGTCCCTGGAATGTCATTGGTAATAGTGTGTATAATGCTCTGTGAAGCTTCGTAGTTCTCCAATGTCTCTAGGGCATGGATGAGAGCAGGTAAGCATATATATGGTAGGCATATATATAGGTAACGTGTTATATCATTGGATTACTAGCCAGAAATAACTTGCCAGCAGTTATATTTTAACCAATTTCTCAATTGCAAAATTTTAATCTTGCTGTTGCCTCAGTTTTGAACACGTTCGCATTTATCTTCCTTATGGATGTATACAGTTGAGTGGAAATACTAATTCTATTCACAGTAGCATTTCCGGACCACTGAAAATAGTATCACAAAGATTGTAAAATGAGGAGAAAAATGAATTTCACATTAGGAGACAAATTGGGGGCTGTGGTTATTGTGTTTATGTTTTACGCCTAAATACCAGCTTTGACTTCTAATTCTGCCAATAACAACTGATGCAATAAGTAAATATGCAGCAAGAATAAGCGTCTCCCCAACAACAACAGCAAGAACGGAAATAATTGCTTCAATGTACTTATCCGTCTGTAACATTTGACCTTACAGGAATGATGTCAATGCTTGATGAAGCAGTTGGAAATGTAACTGATGCTCTGAAGGCAAAAGATATGTGGGATGATACATTATTTATTTACTTAAATGATGTAAGTTATTTTTAATTGTTAATGTTTGAGAAAGTCCATGCAATGTATCTTTTGAAACATTGGAGTCTCCTCGATGAACAAGTTCCATCAGCATTCTAGCTAAGCTCAGTATGTTGTGTAGTCTAAGAGACTCTAATTCGTATGAACGACCGAATTGCAGAACTTTAACAAACTTCTAACAAACTAGTAAAGGATACTTCTTTGCACATAATTATGGTAGATCTTCCAGACCTGTAGAGTTAGACAGTCTCACAGATAATATCGATCATTGCGCAAACCATTTTTAAAGGAAATTTGTTGTATGCATTTCGTATAATTGCATCATTTCATCATTTCCAATGTAAGCTTAACAAATTGTGTCATAACCACAAGCTAATTTACCATTGTTGAACAAATTATATTTGTGTTCCAATAGATAAGCTGATTCCTGAGCCATCTTCCTTCCTTTACTGTTGGAATGTTTTGACAAAAGAGGTTAACGATTTCCAATATGATAGAAAAAGGGACAGGGAGTTACGGCAGTAAAGAAATGGGAGGATAATATATACCGATAAAGAAATAGTGTAAGGGGGACAGATCTCAGAAACACTTTGAAGCGAAAACCAAAGTTATTATATACAGATGGGTAGAAAAGGTAACAATACGGTTTTCATGTCAATATTTTTGATGTTTGTTTAATTCAACTAGCATGGCAACTTTCCAACTCACGGCCGAAGTTGGCCTCTCCGTGGTGGTGCTGGATCTACGTTTGAAGGGGCTCTCAGAGCGGTATCATTCATCCATGGAAACATGTTGGAATCCACAGGTTACGTCAATAATGAGTAAGTTAATAACTTAACTGACCTTCGTAGTAGAGGTATCTTGTTTTTTCTATCAGCTCAGGATTATCATGCCTCTGTTAGTTTAACTGAATTATCATCTGTTTTGATTGAACTGTCTGTCTGTCATACTATATATCCCAACGTATTTGAATTGATACTTTACATAAGTACATCAAATTATTAAATTTGTATCATGGCACTACATACTACTACATACTGGCTTTATATTCATAGCACTACATGCTACTACATACTGGCTTTGTATTCATAGCACTACATACTACTACATACTGACTTTGTATTCATAGCACTACATACTACTACATACTGGCTTTGTATTCATAGCACTACATACTACTACATACTGGCTTTGTATTGATAGCACTACTTATTACTACATACTAGCTTTGTATTCATAGCACTACATACTACTACATACTGGCTTTGTATTCACAGTACTACATACTACTACATACTGGCTTTGTATTCACAGTACTACATACTACTACATACTGGCTTTGTATTCATAGCACTACATACTACTACATACTGGCTTTGTTTTCATAGCACTACATACTACTACATACTGGCTTTGTATTCATAGCACTACATACTACTACATACTGGCTTTGTATTCACAGCACTACATACTACTACATACTGGCTTTGTATCCTAGCACTACATACAGGCTTTGTATTCATAGCACTACATACTACTACATATTGGCTTTGTATTCATAGCACTACATATTGCTACATACTGGCTTTGTATTCATAGCACTACATACTACTACATACTTGCTTTGTATTCATAGCACTACATATCACTACATACTGGCTTTGTATTCATAGCACTACATACTACATGCTGGCTTTGTATTCATAGCACTACATACTACTACATTCTGGCTTTGTATTCAAAGCACTACATATATACTACTACATACTGATTTTCTGTCTGAAACGATTTTCAATTTTGTCCAATTTAGTTAGAATGGGTGTGGGATGGGTGTGGGGGCTGAGGCCTCACTAAAATTTAGTTTTATTCCCCCGAAGGGATCACAACTACAATGGGTTCTGTCTGTCTGTCTGTCTGTCTGTCTGTCTGTCTGTCTGTCTGTCTGTCTGTCTGTCTGTCTGTCTGTCTGTCCGTCCGTCCATTCATCTATCTGTCCATTCATAACAAATCATTTCCCAGACGTGCAATACCTAGATCTGATTTCTTTCAAACCTGTCACACAGGTGACATGTCATATTGGACATATACACGTCATTTTGTTTTGCGACATATGCATATATGACCAAATGGTGGCAGTATTTGTAGTTAAATATCAACATTTATGACATAACTCAAAAAGTGTGATACATACACTCCATCCAGGTATCTACCCCCTTTTATCAGATACAAGATTTCTTTTAAGACATTGACCTTTGACTTTGATTTTGACCTTCTGGGTCAATTATCAAAATCAAGTCCACCAGCGACCCTTTTTCGTATTTCGTTGTTGCCAATTTGTTTTAAATCATGTCCACAGGTAATATAGGAGACGGAAAACATACACAAGGTTTATTTTTAGTGTGACATCACTTTTTCTGAACGGTGGCCATATTCAACTATTGATCTCACCCCTCATAGCTCAAGGAGTCATATAGTGCTTGGACACACACGCGCGAGCCTTTTTGTTTCTGGATGTATGTATGTATGTATGTATGTATGTATGTATGTATGTATGTATGTATGTGCCGAATTTCGTTTGGAACTATGTTGAGTTATTATTCATATATTACGTTGATCATTAAAATATTACAGCTAACAGGTCATAACTAAGTTCTAGAGTAGATTCTTTTCACGCCTGCTCGTTTGTTTGTATTCATTCACAGGTTAATTCACGTGACTGATTTTTTTCCAACCTTGGTCACCTTGGCTGGTGGAAAACCAGGTAAAGACCTAATTTTATATCATTGTTATATCCCAAGATATCTTAAATAGTGAGTGTTAGTAATATTTGACAGAGGATTGCAAATTCTAAAAACAGTACAATTATCTATACAGCAAATTTAATTCAGAGGGAACGTTATATTTCTTCTGATAAAATCTGTCATTTATGATGATGAACATAGCCTGCTTTGATTCATTTGTTATTGTTACTAATGGTCCATGTCTACTTTACACTTGACCAGTAACTCTCATTTACACCAACTCAGTCAATTCTATTCACAAGTCTGGGATCTCTACATGGAATTAACTGAGTTTGTACACCACCAATTTTTGTTAAGCTAAGGATACTTCTAGGAAGTCGGGTTCAGATAGTAGACTAGTTTTTTTCAGTTCCATCCTAATTTCAGTTCAAAACTAATTGAAGTCCAGTTCCACTTTAGTCCGATTTCTAGTTCTTCCTTAGCTTTTATAACGCATGCCCTATACTACTAATTTTACATTTAATTAAAATGAGTACATTACTAAGCACGTTTGCCTCCAAAAAACTTAAACATTGCGAATAGTTTGTCTATATAAACATGTTTTTTCACTAAACCTTCTAAAATATCAAGTAAATGTTATCATAATACAGGAAATACTATGATTTGATGTCATAACTAAAAGCGTTTGCCACTCAAATGACTAAGTGTCTCTCAAACCTGAAATGAGTTAAACTTAACAACTATAAATGAGAATTAGCCTTATGACATAGTTTATTGTATTCTAGGAGACATATATTAATAATTCGGATGCATTTATGGACCTAAATCTGAAAATAAATAGTTGTTCAATGAGCTCATTCACATTAAGTAGTTCTTATATATTTGTTTGTATCTTTTGTCCATTTGCAGATCCTAACCTGGATGGTTTCAACATTTGGGATACTTTATCAAAAGGAACACCCACTCCACGTAAGGAGATGTTGATGAATTTGAACAATTATGAGCCTTCTCGTGGATACACCATAAGGTTATGAGATATAATGATATTGTAACATAATATAACATAATACAATATAATACACCACCATCTGGGATTGTATATCCCGTGGTTTTGACCAGTTGACGCTCATGCGTATATGGAGCCAACTTGTCAAAACCAAGGGTATACAATCCCCAGGGGATGGCTTATTGCTATTATATTATACCTTTATTTTGAAATGACAACAATACGTTTTTACAAAACCCGATAAAACAAACTGCACTTTGGAATGGAAATTAAGTGTAGGTGAGGCAGATCTTGTACGTACGATTTGTGATCGTACGTAGAAGATCTGCCTCACTGTGCCAGCATTTTACGACACTGTAGGCTTATGCTGAGCCACTCTAAGGTGATGGTTTTGAGTTGACAATTCTAGCTAGGGCAAATATCAGCGTTCGGCATGGACGACTTTAGGGATGATCGCACAAAGTCGCACAAGCACAATAAACGAACACAATTCTCCCTAAAAGAACGTTCACAAGTGCGACATCGACACGTTTTTAGATGATGTAAACCATGATGAAATTGTAGCGTTCACATAATTACGATCATCGATGCAATATAAAATCATGGTGCTAAACACATTAAAATACTACCGGAAACATTATATATCACATTAGAAGTAAATTTTAATCAACTTATCATCTCAGTAGTAAATACGGAACTTTGTTATCATTACAGGCATGAAAGTGTCCGAAATTTGGTTAGAAGTGCGAAAATGAAATTCAGCGATCGCACTGACACCGTACCCTCCTCCAAAAAAAACGGGAAAAAACCCCAAACGAAGTTCGTTTATTGTGCTTATGTGACATTGTATGATCGTCCCATAGTATTGTGCATGTGATCGACTATACGGATAGGGCGGCCATATGGTGGATGCAGACGACAGCACTGAAAAATGAGTATACTATTTTCATTCAGGGCCGCCAATGTTGCTGTAGTTAAATGCGAACATGTAAACCATGACTTTGTAATGAAATACCAAGGTTTCATTTATGATTTATCATTTGTCGAATATCGGACGTATTCATCAAACTTAACAGTGGATAAAAAATTCACACTCAGTCACATCGCTTTCTGGCACAAAACATGTGAACAACAACAACAACAACAACAACAACAACAACAACAACAACAACAACAACACACTATACTACGACGCTACATGTAGAGTACATCACGTTGAAACTTGAAAATACCTTCGCACATTTAGCTTGCATCATGATCAAGTAGACTTGGTGTGACTGCCATAAGCAATGAAACACGATCATTATCATTAGTGTAAACATTGAACAAATACAACTCGTTTGGACACATCGCCAACAACTAACGTACGTACAACATCGTAAAAACGTACATTTGTTATACATGTAGTTGCACCACAGTGAACTTGTTGTCGAATGCCTATGTTATAATTCAACTATGGTAGAATTTTATAACGATTTTTGACAGTCTAATTTTTAATGACTTTGTCATCATGTGTTGGCCAGTCTTTTGGTAATTGAAAGTGGCTGTAGTTTGTAAAGTAAAAGTCACGAACGTCTCCTCGTTGAAAAAAAAATTTACAACCACAGAAGGTAAAAAATGTATTAAATGTATTAACTGTATTTCGTGCAAGCTCTATCTCCGAACCGTCATCACTCGACCGTAGAATGTATTTCATACAATCATAGAATGTAAAAATGCATTAATTGTAAAGTATTCAAGTACTGGCCATAGCCCATTGTAATGTAATATAATGTAATGTAATATGATATGATATTATATGATATGATATATGTTATGATATGATATGATATATGATATGAGATATGATATGATATGATATGATATGATATGATTTGATATATTATATGATATGATATGATATGATATGATAAATAATATAACACAATGCAATGTAATATAATATATCATAATACAATACAATAAAATACAGTACAATACAATTAAATACGATACAATAAGAATATACTATACCATACTACTTTGCAATGGATTATGAATCGAAAAAGCGACCAAGCAGCTGAGCAGTAGTTTAAGTGTTGAGTAATATATAGAGTAGAAATCTACAGCTTAGAGCTTTACATCTCTTGTATTAACCCTCATGGTATAATAATCATGATATTATTCAATCTGATTAAAATCTGATGTGGTGAATAAGGCTCGATTTCTTTATTTATCACAATTTCTTTGGTTTATCGTTTTCTTTGTTCGGGGAGTGAAGGCGGCGATCACTCCCGGAACAAACAAAAACGAAAAAAAACAACAACAAAAATTGTGATAAATAAAGAAATCGAGCCGTATTCACCACATCAAAGTTTAATCAGATTGGATATAATTGATAGAATTATGTCAATGTTAATATTTACGTTCACATTTTTCCTGTCATCAGAGTCGGTGATTATAAATTGATGGATGGTGTGTGGATGTTTATGAATGTATCTCCATTTTTCAACAATTATTTCCATGTGAATAGAATAGGTAGGTAACAATGCTTCTTTAGAACTGTTATCGACCCTACTCAATGAAGTCTATTTATCATTGTCAGATAACACACCAGCATATAATAGTTGAAACAAGAGTTCTAACCTACTCTAATAAAACGTACATTTAAGAAATAGTATGTCAACCTCCTAATTCCCATTGATAAAGCTGCCCTGCGATATATGTACAACTATTGCAGGGTTGAGATATGTGGTAGGGACCAATTGCTCCCCTAATCAATGCAGACTTCTTCAATAAACTTGGCTTTTTATAACGAATGCTGTTTAGAAAGAGTAAATTCTTATGACAATTATGTGATTTGCAACGTACCAGTAAACCTATGCTATATGTGACTGACACGGTGGTATTTGAACTACCTACCATCTACAATCGGTTGATGTCGAGTAGTCAGTTATGGCAATAGAATTTGCCATTCTGATGAGGATCGTCGACGAAGACAGATCGAAAGCTTAATGCTAAAAAGTTTGAACTATTTATGCATGATAACCTGTGTATTTGGAAGGAAAACTATTGGGAAATAATGTCTAAACAATAACAACTTCGTACAACATTTGAATTATCATCAAATATCATGTAAGTTAGAATTATAATCAAAAGTTAGATCTAGAATTGTCACCAAATATCACGTGTTTGTAAAAAAAAACACACAAAAAAACACTATTTTTATAACAATCAAATTCAAATTTTCTACCTAGCTTTTTATTTAAAAGTAAAATTTAAGAAATATTTATAATTAAAACACACTCGAGTCAATGATTTAAAATATCAAATTTATATATAGATGACTGGTACCCCCCATCTGACTTGGAAAATCCGGATATTCCCGATGTACCTCCAGTTCCATTCAATACTACCATGTTATTCAACATTGCAAGTAAGTCTTATTAAATTCATTCATTCATTCATCCATCCATCCATCCATCCATCCATCCATCCATCCATCCATTCATTCATTCATTCATTCATCCATCCATCCATCCATCCATCCATCCATCCATCCATCCATTCATTCATTCATTCATTCATTCATTTAATCATTACAATGACCTCACAGTTAATAGCACGATATGCAACGATGACTTGATTTTGTTAATTGACCCTGAAGGTGAAGGTGATGGAAAATGGTCAAGGTTTTAAGATTGAATGCTTGAATGCAATATCTATGTATTACGTGTACACTTTTGAGTTATGGGGGGGGACGAGGGGGGGGAAACTAGGGATGGACAGACAGACAGACAGACAGACAGACAGACAGACAGACAGACAGACAGAGACACACAGAGAGTGTGTGTGTGTGTGTGTAAGCCTTTGAGTGTAGTCTGATTTTCAAATCAGTCATCCATCAGAAATTTAAGTCCATAGTATCCTTGCTTCAGTCTCTTTCAATACATATTACTTTCCACTACCCATTCAAGAGATAGAATAGTGATAGAAACATTATGAAAAGTATTGAATAGAAATATGTAACAGTTTTTACTTGCATTTGCAATTGCTTGTAGTTTGTTATAATTATTAAATAGTGTAATAGTACAAAAACCTGTCATTTCAGCGGATCCAAGGGAAATCAATGACTTGTCTGCTGCCATGCCAGAGAAAGTTGAAGAACTGCGGGCTGCAGCACGGAAATACCTGGACAGTGCTCCTCCAGCTTTCTATCCCGAAGATGCGTACGAAATGTCTAACCCCGAACGCTATCATGGTGTACTAGCTCCTGGTTTTTGTTAAAAACCAGAATTTGGACGCAACTTTTCAATAAGTTAAACATGGCTATTCACCTTTGTCAAGTTACTTTATTTTGGTAATGGCAATATAATACATACCGTTGACAATATTAACATTACGTATATAGTTTGACTCGAAACAAAATAGATAAAGCTGCGGTCTCATGTCACGACATTCGAGTACAGCAATAGCTTAGTTCTTTGTAATAAATGCCGTCCGGGTAAATACACGCCAACGTAGGAGGCGGTTATTTCCAGGATGGCATTTATCTTGTACCCCGGCAAATAATTCAATGGTGTTATATTCTTCCCAGGAAAAAATTCATACACCCGGTCTTCACGTTTTTCCCTGATTGGTCAATAGCCCTCATTTGTAACTGTCAGTCGAAATTTAACGCCCAGCCGGAGTACAAGTACATTGTGAATATACTCTCAAAATATTATTATAAAGATAGTGTTAGAATTTTAGGAATGTTTGTTACCATAAATACCATAAATAAAGGTTTTTGTTGCATCATATCATGAACTTGTAAGTACGTTGATTCTGTTAATACATATTTGGCAAAAGTGGCAACCACGAATTTAAACATTGAGGATGTCATTGGATTCGACACTCATAAAAACTATTGATACACGTAATACATGTGTGTGTGTGTGTGATAACGGCAGTATATGAGTATAAATGTCTTAGTGCTTCCATGATGAATACACATAGTATTGTAAGTTGTTTGCGTTCACTAACTCCAGATACTATATTCTAGTTTGTGTGTTTTTTGTTAAACAACATTTTTGAAAATTTGTAAGAAAATACGATCGGTTGGTGTTACATGAGTCAGGCATTCTGTACGATGAAAAGTTTGGAGAAGAAGTGAGAAATTACCACATCAACAAGCTTACCTTGATATAAAACCTGTACAGGAAAGGCGGTTAACCTAAAGCATTACACATCATAACAAAGGTACATTAAATAATGATTTTCCATTTGACTATTCAAGTTTAAACCGCTGTGATGCCCAATTGTTTTATGGTTGAAATTGTTATACATTAAATATAGACACGTTTTGGATTTTGGCCATTATCACATTTTTGTGGTTTGTTTAACTTTACTATCCTAAAAAGGGCACTGTAGACTAGGTCAATTTCATACCGTGGATTGAACATGATTAGTCAGTGATTCACCATACTTCCATTATTTCTAACTAAAGTCTATTTTGCAAGCGACAGCTTTAAAATGAAAAAAAAAAATTCCCACGAAATGCACAGCGTAAGTCTGGTTCAAAATGACGCCCTCTTGACTTTCCATGACTGGTGTATTGATGGTGGTGTTGCGATACGAATGAAAGATCAATGTAAACATTAGCGTTTCATTTTACCGACTATAATGTACACACTATATTGATATAACTGTTCTGCTGTAAGATATTGACCAAGAGATGACTATACGGCGTGTATGTATGTATGTATGTATGTATGTATGTATGTATGTATGTGTGTATGTATGTATGTATGACCCTCCTGTCATAAATATTCCAAATTTAATTATCATGTATAATTGGAAAACATTATCCTTGTTAGGTTTCATCGTTCGCTTCACAATTGTGTATAGTAACTTATTTCCTGAAAGCTGAAATTAAAACTCTCTGCCCTGTACACGAACAAATTGTTATCCTTAAGATAAAAAGCTATTTTAAATGAATTTCCGTGACCTTATACTGGAAAATGACAAATTGCCCTGTGTCGTGACTGCTCGTTTTGTAATTACTACTGTTGAAACCGAGCTTTCATCTTATTAATATACAAACCAAACTCAGTCTGATAGCGACACAAACTGAAACTATTGTTAGATGGTGTGGGGCCTTTGTCATGTGACTATAACCACTTGTGCAACTTGTGGAATGATATAGGAGGGAAAAGAAGGAGAGGGCGAGATGGGATTTTAGGTCACTGGAAATTTAGTCAAATAGAAAGTTATATGTAGGAGTCAACAAGATGTGAAATATGATTGACCAAACCATGATAAACACTTAGATCAAAGAATCATGACAATGCATTTTGAACAGGAAAAGCACATTTGTGATGTTTTAAACGGTCGCCATCTTAAAATATGGGCGCCATATTACGTGTTCGAGTGCCTAACATTATGTCCTCATTCAGTGACCCTTTAACATTGTATCAAATGTCATGCTTCTAAGTGAACAATATTGGCCAAATGTTATCTTGTCATATCACAGTTCTTTTTAACATTATAATTGGATAAATTTACTGACAGTTATAGACAGGTAAGCAAGCAATAGTTACAATATCGAGATATTTAACACCCCAGAAGACTTGAAAAAGGCAGCCCTAGTTAAAGTAGAATATAACTTTCCCCTAAATATAACTCTTTATCACATAAATATCATAAGAGTATGAAATTGGCGGGGATCGGTTCATAGAAAATAAGCAATCATGAACAGTATAGTTTACATGAAGAGTACTAGGATCAGTTATCAGATATAATATGACACTTATCTCACATACCACGCCACATAAGACACCACTTGAACATCTAAATACACTGTATATAACAAACATGTCAGCATTTTGTACCCATATCCACTTAGAAAGTTAAAGTCAAACCATGGCAGTATACAACCCCTGCACCTACATACATACATACATACATACATACATACATACATACATACATACATACATACATACATACACACATGTTACATACATACATACATACATACATACATACATACATACATATGTACGTACACACATATACATACATACATACATACATACATACATACATGCATACATACATACATACATACATACATACATACATACATACATACATACAAATACATATCCATACATACATACATACATACATACATACATACATACATACATACATACATACATACATGCATACATACATGCATACAGACAGACAGACAGACAGACAGACAGACAGACAGACAGACAGACAGACACACACACAGACAGTCACAGACAGACAGACACAGACAGACAGACAGACAGACAGACAGACAGACAGACAGACAGACAGACAATAGGGTAAGCTTATGTTTTATTTTCTATCACAAATGACTTGATTTCTCTATTTATTGAATCAGAGTATGTAGATATTAGTTATTTTTATACTTTGACACCGAAATAATTGACATTTAGGTGTGATAGGAAATTGCAACCCGGTCTAGGCAACACTACTGTAGGAAATGACTCTGTTTCAATAGGCTAGTGTAATTATTCTCATGATCAATCTACTTAGGGTTTACCATGCACGAACCACATATGTTTTAAGATCTTGTAATCACACACAAAAAATGATGAAATTACCCCAGTAAAACAACGATGACACAGCAGACTTCCAAACGTTATGTAATGTTCTGCCAATTCAGTCGCTAAATTTTACCAGCTTAATTATCAGCCATCTAATTCTAATAATCCTTACATCTTTTAATTTCGAACGTGAACGTGAGCGTTTTCGTACTTCATACCGGACACATATGTCATTAGGTACAACCGTAATTTGTGCCTTGGCGCTGTCAATCAGAATTAAGTTATCAGTTAATTAATTAATTACAGTGTATTTGTAGTCCTAGTGTAATATTTAAAAGACAACCTTCATTACTTTTAATCAGTTCAACTACTTCTGTCTTCAAACTGGTAAACTTGACTGGTAGACTTTATCAACACAACAAGTGACGATGAGACCACTCCTTTGGTTGTCGATATTGGCCACCGCAGCAGTTCTCACAACTGTGATCGGTGCTAACCCGGTAAGTTTCAAAACCGAATTTATTTATGAATGAGAATTGTTGAATATGGTTTATGTAAATGATCAAGATATAATCTCTACTCAATATATTGGTTATTAAGCAAGATTGTATGAATTTGAACATCGAATCATTTGTACTGCATCGTTTCATAACTTTGACTATCGTAAAACTTTAAGTTTTATTTTATTTTATTTCACACAGAAATACAAGGAAGATGGCTCGGCGGACAACGATGACGATTTGCCCGAATTCTTGATGGTGAGTTTTCTTTTCCAATATTGATTTTAGTGTGACTATTTTCAAGTTAAATTGAAATGTACTTATTCCAACAAGTAACACATGTTGAATTGTGCCTATCAATGCATACCACAAATGGAGTTATGAGATCGACATAATATTATGACATCATTTGTGGGGTACAGGTGAATTTCAACAAAAGACCAAAGTATTACTCTCAGTACATATCTAACCACCTCTGGTACACAATGTCAACGTACTCTGAATTGATTCTAAATAACGAAAAAGTATCTGTACGTTGTACAATGTATATAGATCAAAATGGTTACTCATGCACATTTAGGACACGTGCAATGTTAGTTGATGAAAACGAGTGCAGGCATTTCTTGAAACAAATGATGTGTTGCCATACGTTTGCTAAACCATTTATTCGTCATGGGACTTTGATTAGTTGAATGTACTAGTCCCATTGCCATATATATATTGCCCATTACTGCCTTGTAAGCAAACGGTCAGTAGTCAAACTACGACCATACCGATGGATACGACCATACCGATGGATACTACAGTAACTGTCAGAAATAGCAAACAATATTAAAATCAATCAGGATAACTGTGGAAAGTGCATTGTATGTTTTTATTCAGATTTGAATCATTAGTGTGCATTATATATGTAAAGGATTTATTTCCACCAATTACTAAACATATGTTAGTTTCCCTGTACAAATGATACTGAGACCATTGCATTGCCTGACAGGCTCCCATCCTGTTTAATTATGAAATCAAATTAACAGGAATTAGGTCATGATATACTTTTAGATAATGATCCAATTCCATTTCATCTCAAAGTTCTTTAATACTTTCACACAACTGTGACAAAATTCAAATCGTTCACCACTTCAGTCATGAATTAATAATAAAGCTCGGATTGATAATTTAAATCATGTTTGCTGCTCCAACGTAATGAATATTACGTAAGTCATGGTTGTACAATACTAACATGCACGTTTGCTTCTAATTTGGAATTTCACATACTTACAACTGTATTGCTTGTCGTATATGTCCATCAGTCAGATTAAATAATCTCCCTGACGTCAAATTAGTTTAATTCTCAGGTCATACAAATACTATTATGAATACATTAAGTTGGAAAATTGAAGTTGTTCATATTTGTGTTATCTGTTTCCTTCAGCGCAAGAGAAGCCCAACCGGAAGTAAGTGATATGTTTGTTGTTTTTCATTTACTAACACCATGTTTTATTTACGTTAGATACCCAAACGGTTTACTTCTAACTTTTAAGCCCATGATATGTAAAACTCTAAAACTCTAGCCCGCTAGTTTGTAGGCAAATAATGATTTATACAGCCGGCCCATCCACTGTTCTACATTATTGACACATTTCTCTGTATACAGGGACAAATCGTAAGAGACGGGACGCAATGTCTGTAATTCTAGATGAAAACGAGGAGATGCTTGAAGGTATGTATGCAGTAATATCGATTGTATCACGCAAGTCTCATTTCGTATTAGTTTAGTTCCTATACAGTATCGTCACTCACACATTATGTTATACCTTGGAATAATTGATATAATTACTCCAAGGTTATACCTACAGCAGAAGCCACAAGTACAGCACATCTATTACACAAATTTAATGTTTATGGCAGTAAATGATATAGTGAATTATTGTAGTATTCAATGTCATGTTGCTTTTGTTGAATGTTTTAAATTCATTTCATTGTGATGTCGACAATATAAATCACGGACATTTTGAAGAGTCTTTTTGTTGACATCACATTTTAAATTTCATTTTATTTTATTCTATTTTAAGATGGAGATCGTTCATTAAATGTCCAATATGTTTAGTTTTTTTTTTACTTTCGCATGAAATCTCACGTTACTACCACAGAGAACAGGGACAATATCATCTTAGAAGGTGATATATATCTTGGCCGAAAGGTATGTCTTTCCATTTTGTTGCTTTATTCTTTCAACATCATCGATAATCATTAGAAATGCAGTTCTACATAATTATTACAAATTGCAATCAATTGAATTATAGCTAAAAAAAAAAGTTCCTCCATCTGTGAAAGCAGACTGCTCAAATCAAGTATAAATACATGTATACAGTTAATGCAAGTTCGTCTGAAAATCACTATATGTATTACTGGGATTTATACGTTTTGAGGCAACAACAGAGACTTTACTGTCTATTTTGTAATTTTTATTTGGCATTGCATGTGTACTGTTATTGTAAACGGGTCAGATAAATACAGTTGAGAGTACTAAACTGAGTGGTATTTATCCACCGTGAGTGTACGTTTGACAATATTCTTGACATTGCAACTTCCTAGCTGCTATAGGAGGTTTGCAACTAAACGTGCTCCAGTATTTCCAATGTTGAAAAATGCGTTATGATTGGGTACAGGGGATCCAAACTGTATAACTTTTATTCTGTTTTGTTTTTCGTTATAGGGATCT
Source organism: Glandiceps talaboti (assembly GCF_964340395.1). Taxonomy (NCBI): domain Eukaryota; kingdom Metazoa; phylum Hemichordata; class Enteropneusta; family Spengelidae; genus Glandiceps; species Glandiceps talaboti. The sequence continues at coordinate 30,705,681 of NC_135549.1, read as the reverse complement.
GCCAATGCTATACGTGACACAAATCAACTCTGGATCAACGGTATCGTCCCCTATGTTCTACTCAACACCCTCAGTAAGTAATTTATTTACGTTAATGATAGTAGACTGTATCCGATAATGGGATACAATTTGTTAACAAGCGACCTATCGGTCAGAATAGCTCCGCTGGTTTTTTTTTTTTTTTTTTTTTTTATTTTGGTGACACGTAGAAGTGGTTCAGGTCTTCAGCTCTTCACTATGCAGTTTTGTTTTAGCGATGCAATAAAGTGGTTAGTGGTTCATATGATGTCTCACAGGCTGTAAAACACATTTTACACAGAAGTTGGTAATGTATTGTACTTTTATACCATAGTCACCATTTTATAACAAAAATCTACTGTTATGAAAAATTGCACAAAATCTCAGAAAAAAAATGACTGGGAAAAGCAAAAAAAAGAAAAAAAAGAGGATTTTGAGGTTGGCTATAAATAATTCCATTGTCTTACAGCTTTAACCCTGGGAAATTTAATGATGAATGAAATAAACTAGGGATCTAAAATAATTTTGAGGCAATTTGAATTTCAATTTTCTAACAAATTTACCAAGTCAACAACATTCAACTTGTACAAGTTGTAGTAGATATATATAGGGAAGAAATGTATTAATCGCCATCTTAGTTTCCGGACGGCGACAATCCCCGCCAAGTACCCGAAAGAGAGTCATTCTGGCAGCCATACGTTACAGTGGTAACACTCGTTCATGTTCTATTACCTGTCATAAAGAAAACACAAACGAAATGGTTGAAGTGATCTTTTTTTTAATTTCTTTTCATCACAACAACAAAATCTGCGTGATCAAAAGTGTTGTAAACTAAACCAGAAAGAATTATCGGACTGGCTAAACTTCCCGATGAACTGGAGTAAGGTCCAAGTCCAAGTAAGCCTCGATAGTACGTGAGAAAATCGTCTCAAACTAGCGATACAACTTTCAAAATATAACTTGACATGTCTTCATTTGTTAGATTTATACAATTCAAGACGCGTTTTCACTCGAAAACAACAATTCTGTGAATAATGACACTCTGAACGCAGCGTCTTCTCGGACGATGTTACCACTGTAACGTATGGCTGACAACGACTTGCTTCCGGGTTAGTCCCTCGTGCATCCGGGTACCTGGGGTTGTCGCCGTACGGAAACTAAGAAAGATGGAATTTACAGTGTTTCTTGTGACCGGCGCGGCGCCTGTCAGCAGACTCGGCCATTTTTTTTTCATCATTCCATTGTATTTAAACCTTGTACTTGACATTTCGCAATATTTATAATTCTCAACAAAATACCTCAACATGCCTCACTTCGCTCGTACTCGAAGCAGCCCCTCGTGGTATGATCACTGATGACATGACGAGAGAACCTTTTAGGATTTACATGTAAAACGGGGAAAGATACGCAACACATAATGCAAAGTCTGAAGCCAAATTAAAGTTGTGATTATTTTAATTATTTTTACTTGCCAAATATTTGCATTTTGGAAATGGCAAGACACGTTCATGTCGTTTAACTTTACATGTGAACTGTCGGCCAATAAACAAAATTTGGTTGATTCACAGTCCGCAGTTAGACTGCTCTTGCATAACTTCAGCCGCATGCCTTCCTTACGCAAGTTGTCTTAAATCTGGTTCACTGTCACTCCAAATTGCACGACAATATAGAATCACAAGTTACATGTTATCTGAAAACATCACATTTTTATAGTGGGTCTGAAGTGAGATTTTAGTGAGTACCAAGAACGTCCTGTGTTGTTACTTGCTGTGGAAAATCGTCCGGTCAAATGAGGTCAGCTTCAGCTTCTGGTCGAATCAGGATAGAGTATGCAAATAAGGACGTTGCGGACTGGCTGATTATGTCAATAGTGTCTTTTGAAAAGTGGCAGTTTACTTAAAGTCTCGTCGACTGATTTCCAATATGGCGTCGGTCATTATGCTCATTAAGATATTCATTTTTTTTTCAAATTACAAAAAAAAAATCATAAAAAATAAAAATGAAGATGTGCTGACTTGAAATTAACAAACCTGAGTAAGCTACCCCCTGCGCATCAACACACCAGATATCAAAGCAATCTCACAATAAGTTTTCACGGAGACGATGAAAATGACATTTTATGAAAAAAAATCATAAAAAATTGAAAATGGCACAGATCAACTTAGCATGAACAAATCTGAATAGCCTCCCCCTAGGGAACATGCACACCAAATATCTAAGAATACTAACTGTCACTTTCGGAGAAAATAATGAAAATATAAAAGTTTGACGGACACCTATGATTCACTCTACTCTCTATACTCTATACAACCTATACCTAAAGCTACGCTTTCAGCTTTCGCTGACAGCGGAGCTAAAAATGAACAGAAATTTGAGTTTGAAAATTGTTGAAAACACACTAGTGCATACATTTTGCTGTTAGGGTCCTGTCTAAATTACAGATTTGCACGAAAGTACTTAGTGTCCGTGTATGTGATATGGTACATGTACATGTTTCAAGAAAAGTAACGTCACCTTTTTTATGCAGTAAATTCGTATCAGATATCAATTTTCATCTCCTGTGTAGAAGTATAAGGTCTATGGTAGAAACCAGTAGCCTAAGTGCACCATATAATCTACATCATGTCAAAGATGAAATATTTAGTGATTGTAAATAAACAGGTGACTCGATGAAAAGTCTTATCCGTGAGGGGTTTAGACACTACCATGAGAGAACATGTCTTCGCTTTGTTGAACGAACGAACGAGGACGATTACATCCAGTTCGAGCCACTGAGCGGGTAAGATTTTGAGCTTGACATTTTTTTCTTTCTATTTACAATATCGTTAATCTATATACTGATGTTGGCAGAAGTAGAACTAACTTTCCGTTTTAGAAATAACATCTAACACTGTGAGTATTTTACGAGTGCATGTGCATTTATGCAGGGCGCAACACAGCACAACACGGGACGTTAAGACACCACACCACACCACACCACACCAACACAACACAACACAACACAACTGGGGGCCTGGTAGGATGTAGGTTGCAATGTGAAGGCTTTAATCCTATGCGCTTAAATGGCTGCAATGGATTGTATGCTCCCCGGGGAGTTGAGGAAGACTAAAGGGCCGTTGTGCTGTTCTGATCCGAGCCAGGGGTAATAATTGTAAAGCGCTTTGAGCACGGAGTGGGAAAGCGCTATATAAGAACCCAACATTATTATTAACATAACATAACACAATACAATACAATGCAATACAATACAATACAATACAATACAATACAATACAATACAATACAATACAATACAATACAATACAATACAATACAATACAATACAATACAATACAATACAACACAATACAATACAATACAATACAATACAACAGTCACTCAAACTGTTATCCCTTCATGGTACCGGCTTTGATCAACTGTATTCTATAGATGCTGGTCAGCGATTGGTCGTGTCACCGGCATGCAAAGATTGTCTTTAGGCGAAGGCTGCAAATCGTTGGTAACCGTGATACATGAAATAATGCACGCACTGGGATCATACCATGAACAGAGCCGAACAGATAGAGATGAATATATAACCATCGTGGAAGATAACATTGAAGACGGTAATCATTAACAGTCACAATGTTCCTTCTCAAAAAAAATGCATAGAAAGAATACTTCCCGGTCTATCTGACTATAAAACATTTCATTATTTGAATAGCTTAGTCTCTACCGACTACCAAAATATTGCTTAATTATTCAGCCTCTTCCCCTTCCCCTTCACCTTCACCTTCACCCATTCATGCATGCATGCATGCATTCATTCATTCATTCATTCATTCATTCATTCATTCATTCATTCATTCATTCATTCATTCATTCATTCATTCATTTCATTTCATTTCATTTCATTTCATTTCCCATTGTAACAACGTATTGATTGTGTCATTCGGGTGAGTGCTTGACTCAATGGTCGGGTGGTAAGTTTAATGCTCGGTGTGTGTTGAGCTGATAGGTTAATTCAGTGTTAGTGGTTGAATGGTTTGCTGATTTATTGTCTTAGCTTCATTACTCTGATTTCTGTCAATCAGTTGATATCACAGCTGCTAACCTGTTCGGTAGACTGGCTGCCTGCCTGCCTGCCTGCCTGCCTGCCTGACTGACTGACTGACTGTCTGTCTGTCTGTCTGTCTGTCTGTCTGTCTGACTGACTGACTGACTGACTGACTGACTGACTGACTAGCTGACTGAATGACTGGCTGACTGATTGACTGACTGACTGACAGGCTGACTGACTGACTGTCTGTCAAATATATATATTTTGCTGGTCATACTAGATTAATGAGTCATTATGTACAGAATGATAGTTAACTATGAAAAATATCACCATTATATATTCCAGATCAACTATATAACTTTGACTCGTATGACCATACACTTATAGACCCCCTAGGTGCTCCATATGATTACAAATCTGTTATGCATTACAACTCCAAAGCCTTTAGTAAGAATGGGCAACCCACAATCATTCCAAAGACTGAAGACATCGAGCTTATTTCACGAAACTACTTCAGCAAATGGGACTTGTATAAGATCAACAAACTTTACAACTGTGGTGAGTTTTATTAATTAACTTTTTATCACACCTTGAGTATTTTGTATTGAATGGATATTATATATGTATGAAATACTAGTATTAGAAATGCCCAAAGGAAAAGCAAATGAAATGGCTGGTTGTTTTTCCCACTTTTCAGAAGCCAAGTCGATTATTGCTCGTTTATCTGGTCTCCACATCAAACTTATCTGTAACATACACTGGTAATTTAGTACGCACATGTGCTTACTTTCACAAAGACTACTAGAGGGACGATGGACTGGATCACGAAGCCTTGTGGAAAATCCCAGCAACTCTCTTGAGAACAGAGAAAATTCCTAGCTCTATTATTTCTTTCTGAAATTTTGAATTCACATTACAATATCTTTATGAACCTGTAATTGAGGCATCCTCTTAGTAAATTAATAAAATAAATGAAATCTTCTCAAATATTACTTTAGGTTATCAATTCACAACAAGATTGAAATTATACAATATAATTAAATACAATTTATTCATTTTCTTCAGGTATGACTGGTTTGGAAAATAAAGGTAAGAATATGTTTAAATGATATACACATTAATTGCTCTAAGATTGGGTTGATATTGAAATGGACTATGAATGGATTGGGGTATTCGTCTCATCTCTATCAAATATTGAAGTATTAGTTACTCTATTTGGTCGAACAAGAGAAAATAATCAAGGATATTGGAAGAAAATTATCAGAATGAAAATATTTTGTGAACAGCTAGATAAATAGTTATAATATTTGCATCTTGATTTATAGCTCTGCCTGGGAACGGAGAATGCTATGAAGAGCTACTAGGTCAGGATTATCGGGGAACTGTATCAACAACGAAAAGTGGAAAGACGTGCGAGAACTGGTCCTTGACAATTACAGAAGCTTTGAATGACCGAACAAATTTATTGAGCTGGGAATACTTGACAACAACTACTGTCGGAACCCTACCTCTGACGGTAAAGGTCTCTGGTGTTATACAACCGATCCAAATGACCGCATCGGCTATTGTGACGTTGGAAACCCTGGTGAAACCTGCTTACTAATAGGTAAGGAATTCAAAAACATGCATCAGCAATACTTATCTTAAGTTCATTTTCTCTTAATTGGATGTCAACACTTTTGTCCTTAAATGACCAGGCCCGCGGTCATGTATAGCAGTGATTGAAATGGGTTAGAGGTACGTAGGTTGGATACCCAAGTAGTAAACGAGCTTTAACGTGATTGGATTTAGCTAAAACAATGAGTTGTGATAGGAAGTACAAATGGAAAGAATTACAGCACAAACATATATATTTCAGAACTTATGCGACGTGTCACATTTCCTGCTAGATAATTGCCCCCCCCCCCCCATCTACCTCCATAACTTTAGTATATTCTGTTAAAGGGTGCATTTAACACACGCTTCCAAATCAAGGATTAAATGGATAAATAGGAGAGTGATTCAAATGATCAAAAACAAACATTTTTAAACAGTATGGGCAAAGGGTTTTTTGACCTCGTTAATGACATATTCGATATATACGAACTATATGGAGGAAAGCTGTGCCCACGGGGTAGGTGAAGCATGTTGAGAGTAGAATCAAGCCAGTTGGAGTCTAACTGGGGAAAGAAAAAACACGTTTCTCAATACTGAGGTGGGAATGCCATGACAAGACAGAGTTACCCCTATGAGACAAATGGAATTTGTACGATAGTTTTTAATAGATTGTTTGGTATTGAATATGTTTTGGGTGACCGGCGAAAAAAATGTGGGGACAGTTACGGCAACCAAATAGGCTATGTTTTGTAAGCCGAATAGTACTGATGGTCCTTCAGCCTGGAGCCTGGGAAACGATGACAGAACAAATGATAACATTTCGCGGCATCCTACGACCGATGGACCTTCAGTCAAGGGGTAAGTGACGACTCCCCCCCCCCCCCGAACCCGACAAAGGCTGGAGCCACCGCAGAACAGGAAGTTACAGAGTGGTTGGTGACTGATACAGGTGTAGAACGATCCGTTAATTCATTCATTCGTGTTTGAGATATTCGTTTCTTATAACACTTCTTTTCTATTTCGGTAGTCTGCCAGGGATACATTGGTATATGGCCCACAGGAAAGAGTTCGACACAATGCAAACTGACAGCACATTAACCTCATTCTATTTTGTTACAGTAATTATATTTTCATCATTCTTTATTGACAGTTTCTGCAAGCAATGAAGAATGTTATGAGGATTCAAAAGGCACAGATTACCGGGGAACTGTCTCTACAACGAAAACTGGGAAAACGTGTCAGAATTGGTCAACAAATTCACCTCATCCACACAGTTATACAGAGGTTTATTTTGAACGAATAACGTTAGAGGAAAAGGGAGTAATTAACAACAACTACTGTCGAAATCCTGACAATAGTGAAAGTGCCTGGTGTTACACAACCGATCCATCTGTTCGTTATGACTACTGTGATGTTGGAAACCCTGGTGAAAATTGCAAAGGTAAGGAATCACTAAAGATTAATTCAGAAATGTTATCTTAACTATTGATTTGTATCAACACATGTTTGTCCTTAAATAGAATGACACCAGAAATAACCTAAAATCGTTTTTGTTCTTTTTTTAAATTTCTTTCAGCGGCCACAAGTGAATGTTATGAGGATTCAAAAGGCACAGATTACCGGGGAACTGTCTCTACAACGAAAACTGGGAAAACGTGTCAGAATTGGTCAACAACTTCACCTCATCCACACAGTTATACAGAGGTTTATTTTGAACGAATAACGTTAGAGGAAAAGGGAGTAATTAACAACAACTACTGTCGAAATCCTGACAATAGTGAAAGTGCCTGGTGTTACACAACCGATCCATCTGTCCGTTATGACTACTGTGATGTTGGAAATCCTGGTGAAAATTGCCACGGTAAGGAATCTCTAAAGATTAATTACCTTACCCTCAGATTTTTGTCAACACATATTTGTCCTTAAATAGAATGACACCAGAAATAATCTAAAATCGTGTTTGTTCTTTTTTTTTAAATTTCATTCAGCGGCCACAAGTGAATGTTACACAAGACAAGATGGATATGACTACCGAGGTACGAAGGCAACCACACTAAGTGGCTCTACCTGTATGAACTGGAAGTCAATAGGCATTGAATCTGTAGGTGATCACAATTACTGTCGTAACCTTGACGAGGGTGGTTATGCGTGGTGTTACTACAATAGTAACCTTGACTGGGGTTACTGCGATATTGGCCAAAGAAGTGAACAATGTTGAAAGCAATGTATGACATATTTAATGCCCACTATTGCTAGCAGCTCTTTCCAGTTATGCTATACAGGGGTTTAAAGTCATAATAAAATTGTAAACCATCTATATATCACTTAAGTAGTAAAGTAGTGATTCTTAGTTGTCTCTGAAATATCAAAATGTCTGACAGCCGACCACTATGACCTGCTTTGAATGTACGTGTAAGTGTGTATGCGAAAGTCATAGATGAACATGCAGTGGAAGAACATCTCCACTCGGTGCTTCCGCACCTCATTTTATCTCATGTACAAACAGGAAGATAATATGTTACTTTGTCAGTGTACCCTATGTATAGCTTACAAATTTCTTCTTGATTGCTTCTGTTCCTTCTATTTACAGAAATGAGATGACTGTTTGTGTGAATCGAGATGTTCGTACTATGTTGAATAATTTTTACACCACGATTTACCAAACCATGGAGCCTTATTTACAAAGGTCAATGTGGCTATGAATTAAACATTACACAATCTTATGACGTTAACAACTGTAGCAGCTCAGTAGCCAATTGTGGCCATTGTAAGTCAGTAAAGCGCTTTAAAAACGCTTTCCAGATTCTGCTGCAATAGTTGGAGGCTTGTTGTAAGACTTTACAAATGGAAAAGTAGTTGACCACGCACCTTATATGCTTTTGGAACGCGCACTCTTTTTAGGGAACCTTCATTAATTACACGAGGGGGCTGAGGAAATCAGGCCCAAGTTGCTACATAAAATAGGACACTTCCCAGATTCCGTTGTGCTAAAAGGTGACCCTCCCTCAATTGCCTTACTCTAAAACATGACCCTCTACAAGTTGAAATATAAAAAAATGGTGTAAATGCTGTCAGATATAGTAAATTTAGGATGCTAGTCCCAGAATCAATGGCTTAAACGACGTAATCCCACTGCTGTCACTACGTTGAAAGTTTAATAAATGCATTAGTTATCTCCCCAAGTCCAACAACCACTGTGAATTGAAGCACTGCAGTAATAATCAATACTTGTGTTTGGGTCTCGGTGGCTGAGCTGAAGGCCGGACGTTAACTCCCAAACACTAGATGTGCACACTCCCGATATTGTTTGGACTGAAGTCACAACATTATCCCCAATATTTACCCAACTATGCCTGTTTAATCCAGTGAGACCTACACCTTTCCTCATATCAAAATGGACTTACTACATGGTTGTCAGCAGTTATTTGATGATGTGGTCTCATACCATGGTAATTCTCCATAACCCTAACTTTAGCCAATTCAATGTGGCAGTAGTGAACTCTGTTATCGGTGGCAGTGATGGTAAGCCAAACACAAAATAATGCTAATCTAGACAATACAATGAGTCAAAGTGAAATGTGACCCTCCCCTACTCCCATTTTATAAAATACTCCCCAGGAAAACGTTTGTATAATGTGGACCCACATTCCTCCAACCCTCCTTATCTTCAATTACTGAAGTCTCCCTTAGCCTTACTGAGAGGGTTTGCTCTGTTACTAAAAGTGGAGTTAATAAACACATATCATGTTATATGCGGACATCCGCATGTATACTTGTTATCCAGTGAGATACTGTGTCTGTATAGAATGTTTTATAGGATTTCACATATGCAACGAATAATCTATGTATCCATCCCCCTTTAACCCGATGTAGTTGACAGGTAATACTTGATTAAAGTGTTGGATTTGACGGATATGCAGGATCCGGAATAACAATAAATACCTGGAAGGAGCTCGAGCAGATTGGCTTAGCCGTTCTGTTAGTCGTGTGACCAATTCTAAAAGTCCAATGTCTAGTAAATGTAGAGTTTGCACTCCTTGCGCTGTAAGCAAACCTGACGGTATAACACATTAGAGAGTCACACCTTTCAGCCACAACCATCCAGATATCTTGGAAGAGAAGTCGGACACATAATTGTCGTGTCCCACCAATTACGGGGTAATAAAGGCCTATTTTGGAAAACTCCTTTCATGAAAAGAATGACAAGTGGATAAGTTCCCACTGGATCTTCAACGCGAGGTACCTGTATAGACAAGACCTGATAGTGCTTTACTGGATGCAAGTATCATACAGTTATGCTAGCAAATCTAACACAAGTCCTATACTTTGTGTAAATGGATGGCATTTCATCTGATGGCAAACATTAGTCCATCTGTAGATGTATCGGCGAACAGTTCCCAAATGTTGATGATTGTTGCATGATGATTTGGCTAGCTCTTTAGGGACCGGTCAGTTTCTCCAGCCTGGGGGGAGGGGGGGGGGCGGTGGATTCTTAAATCGGGTCGACAAAAAGTCACTGACCCCCCCCCCCCCCCCTATCTGTAAAACCCAAAACAGGCTGACCCCCCCTATCACTTAATTCTAAAACGTGATGACCCCCCCCCCATATATATGATATTCACATGAGTGACAGGTAATTTTTGATCGTGACTCAGTGTGGACTGCTTGACTGTCTTGCATCTACTTTATAAGATCCCAGGTTAGCACTATCATAATTATAATAATTGACTACACAGGGTAAATATATTTGAAAAGGAGTTTAATAGCATCTTGACAGTGAAAGGTAGGGGGAAAACTTGAGAAGGGAATATGTACAGCTGTCATGGGGGGTCCTAGGGGGTCTCCCCCTAGAAGCCCAGGAGGTTTTTAACTCTGAAAAGTCAATTTTGAGACTATTCAGACATTTTTAGAAAATCATTTCCAAGCTTTACAAGTCAGCACCAACATGACAGTAAAAAGCAACTAGATAAGGTTGAAATATTTTTGAAATATAGTTTGATAGGATCTTGACAGTAAGAGGTAGGGGGGAGATCTTGAGACTGGGATGTGTACACCTCATGGGGGGGGGGGGGTTCTAGGGGGTCTCCGCCTAGAAGCCCTGGAGGTTTTTTCCCTGAAAAGTCAATTTTGAGACTATTCAGACCCTTTCAGACAATAATTTCCAAGCCTTACAAGACAACACCAACATGTAAAAAACAACTACATAGGGTTGAAATACTTTTGAAATATACTTTGATAGCATCTTGACAGTAAGAGGGGAAGAGCTTGAGACTGGGATATGCCCACCTCATGCGGGGGGGGGGGGGGTCTTAGGGGGTCTCCCTCTATTAGCCCTGGGGGGATTTTTACTCTTATAGCCAATATTTACGCTATTTAGACCCTTTCAAGCAATAACTTAATCCATGCTTTACAAGACAGCAAGTATCAGAAACTATTCTTTATAACTTACACTAAGGGTTGAAATATGTTCTTAAAAAGTTAAATGGCATCATTATATACATGTAGTAAAGGTCAGCACATCTAATGGTAGTATCATTGGTTGGGTAGATTTGGAGATTAAGGCAATTTTAGACTATCTTGGCAAACATTTCACATCTTGAAAAGACAATATCATCTCAAATTAGAATAGGGTGAAAATATTTAAGAAAAGTTTAATACCATTATGACAGTAAAAAGGTTGTTGGTGCATCTGATTGTTGGTTGAATGCATGAGTGACCTCTGGGGGTGAGGAAGTCCTTGGGGTTTTCCCCCTGGCAGATATGGAGTTTTTTGCTTGAGATACTAAGGCAATGTTTAGGTTATTCATAACCTTTGAGGTAATATTTCCAAGCTTCAAAAAGCTAACCTAAATGTACGTTTTAAATGAGTTTCCTATATCACATAAAATAGACATGTAACATTAGTATAGGGGCATTAATATATGTATAATAAAGTCACCGGTATGTTAGAGAACTTTAGGTGGTCATACCTAGTGTATAATAGAAACTGGAATCTGATGACAAGTGGTGATTTGTAGTGTCAATATCATGACGAGTAGAACAATTTAGATTAACTTCATTTATAAACTATCTATGAAAATTGCCATTACGAAACCTTCAAGTTCACTTTTGCCCCAAAATGCAATATAAGTGAAGCATTGATTGTGAAACAGCCAAGCATTTACATGACATGTTCTGTAACTAGTGTGGTAGCTAGGTAATGCATGTATATGTATATGTATAGTTATGTTTGAACTAATAAGTAATATTAAAGAATTCATGTAAGAAACAGGGACAAGAACAAATATTGACATCAGACAAGGCTATATGCCATTATAGAAAGGATTTTTTTCTTCCATCAAAATATAAAACACAATGACCCCCCTATCCACAATTTTCAAAACAGCATGACCCCCCCCCCCCTACTGCCAATTTCAAAAACAGGGTGACCCCCCTACCAATCCACCGCCCCCAGGCCGAAGAAACCGACCGGTCCCTTAAGTGCTTCGTCTAGATCTGTCTGTGAGATTTGAGATAGGACTAAAGCACGTATATCACCCAGTTATCTCGGCTTATTACCATATACGTTGGGTCTCTCCAACGTCTGTTAATATCTTATATAATTTTTATTAAATCAGTAAATGTCCTTCAATACCGCTTCCATACAATGTTTTAATATAGAGGCATCAATCAAACATTCACAGTGACATCGACGACTACTAGGTAATTGAGCTTGTTGGTTGAAGGAAAAAACGTCCCAGTTAAGCAGCTAGTGCCCAAAACAGTTATACGTTTTAAGTGTTTAGTAAATCTTAAACTGGCGAAAATAAGGTAAAGTGAAAAGTTAGATAACCCAGGGTAGGATTAAATACACAGTATAAATATAATTCTAAATCAGCTGAAATTGTGATAATCATAATTCTGTTTCCCAAAATTAATTGGATATAATTTGCTATCGGAAATAGACGTCTGGTTTAATTGACTCTGCTACTAATTGAGGTCACATTGGTTTTTGTTTCAAGAGACAGCACATAAATATGTACAGAAAAGAGGAAAAATGTCAGTAATTGCAGGTGGGTAGGGCCGGGATGGGGGTGGTTGGGAGTGTTGAGGGTCCAATTTTACAATTAGGTTTTCGAAAGTCAGAATGACTCATTGGATTATCTCTTTTTTGCATCATTTTCTGATTGTGGTATGTCATCATTGTCACAGCATACTATTGTCACATCCCACCACTGCTATTGTGGTGCCGTAATATCAGAAAATATCAGACAAATCGCTGCTAAAAGTTATTCAGTGTATTCCTTGTTAGTTATACTGTGAGAATATGAGTGAAAATAATAACGAAGTAATTATAATCCATCCCACTGGACTTGTTGTTAAATGTTGTTTTGAATGGCAACAGTTTGATAATCAATGAGTAAAAATAGTAATATATCACAAATAATATACTGATGCAGGGATGTTGACCTATGTCCAGACAATGCCAGTAGTGTACCAATCTATAGTCTTTGGATGTTTTGGCCGTTAGCTCTACCGATTAGATCAAAACATGGGTATTAATTAATGCAGTGCCTACGCACAAGTAGTGGAAAACAACCATTGCCTTTAATATTAATTATAATTATTATGCGGTGGGATAAACCACTTACGATTGATTCTGAGAATCGTGTCCTTATCACGTCTGACAGTATTTTAACCCGCTTAAAAAATAATATCATGTGAACGGGGGAGGGCAATGTTTAAGTGAGTGAAAATTGAGAGAATGTCACTTTTTAGAAAACGAAATTGGCTGAGGCCTAATTATACGCCACAGACTGAGATTGATTTCTCCCGTTGCCCCCCCCCCTCCCCACTTGCAAATTATTGAACGCTCCATAAGTATTCTTACATCTGTTCTCTGATTGGTTGATACTATTTGCCGATGCTATTTATATAAATTGGCACCTTGCTGTGGGAATACGTGAAGAATGACAAAGTCACTATATAATGAAAAAGTGAAAATGGGTTTTCTAAACTCCATTTTGAATTTCCCCCTTGACATTGTCTTTGAGGGTAGAAAAAAATCATATTTCATATATTTACACAGGCAGTTTAACCATATTCTTTTAACCACCCCCACCCCACCCCCACCCCCCCACCCGAAAAGGGGGGGGGAGAAAAAGATTAGTAACATGCACATTCGAAAGTTATATATGAAGTTTACCAATAAAATGACATGACAATGACATAGTAAATACAGGGCACCAGGGTATCAAATTAAACCATCAATCGGTGGATCGTTTTCAGACAGCAATTTCACAGCTATTGGATTGAATTCTCTGCCTGTCTTACTATCACGGGAGTAGTACTAGTCATTATTAAAGTTAAATTATCCCCAATTTTCCTGGCACCTTATTTCCTATTGAATGTTTTTAATTGTTATCCATATGTCCCATATTAGTATGTTATTAATATAAACGAATATCCTGATTAACTTTACTTGTGACTGATTAATAACTCCAGCAACAGTCAAGCGGCATAATTTGATGGAAAAATATCGGATATTAGAACTCGGCTCGTTGTTTTTGTCAGTGCATATTCTTACATGATCAGGTATTGTTTATACATTTATGTGGGTACATTTGGTCATAGACTGTGGAGGGATCTATGATTTGGCCGATGGCTACAAGCCTTTCAGCGACACAAGGTATTATGCATAAACGGTTGTGTATTGTGAGCTATCATCAATATATTTTAAGGTATACCGAAATATGAATGGCTAACGGATGTGGATTTGTGCCCTTTAGTTTGACATCAAGTATTTCATTATACTGTGCTGATGGGATACCGTCAACAATCGATCAAAAAGAAACAACCCCTCCCCCTCCCCCGAAAAATCAAGTTGAACCTGTAGACTTACGTTTATTAACTTTGAGTCAAACTTTCAAATAAACGGGACTGTGTTTTACACTATAAATACTCTCTGTTGTCCATTTGTTATCACACCTGTTCGTTCGCTTAGAACTTTGCCCGCAATGTCCAAAATGCTGATGCCTCAGACCATGACTATTCTAATCTGTCTTGCTAGCTGCTGGGTTTAGGCCAGCGTGGGTGGAAAACCCCGATATTCAAAGCGGCATGTTTGAATAAAATCAGCACCTTTATAGACCATTTCTTTATTTCATATATAGGCTAAAAGAATAAGTGGGTACCAGGGGTGGTTATCAATCATATCTAAGACAGTTCATGGAGGTAGGAAGTTTCTAGATTTACCGCCATGGACAGTTAAAGGTGCTTGGTGTGTGAAACCATTAATTCTACAATTGTAGTGCGGCAGTGCAGCTCACAAGCGAACGCTTACTCACTATAGTAGATTACTCTATTTTACTTGCGGTGCGAAGGCATACAATTTTAAGAGTCAGCATCAACCTTAAATTCAACACTAGATCAACACTATTTCCCTATATTGTTGTTTTTCAGAATCTACGCCATGAAGAAGAACAAGAACTCACAAAAGTGATTTCAATGGGAAATAAAGAACAACTAATGTAGGTCTTGTGATAGATCAAATGTTAAAATGTCATAACATTAATGATTTGCCTATATTTAAATTTGAGAATCTATGCCATGAAGAAGAAATTGTGTGATTTATAATTTCAAATAACCAACAATGTATGTACGTATACATCTATTTATAGCTGCTTGTTTAAATTTGACGTCAAATATATATGTTCTCTATATTTGTATATTTCAGATAAACGTCATGACGAAGAACAAGAGGAAATTGCTGTGGGAAATAAAGAACAGGACGTGTAGGTATATTGTTAGTTGTTGATTTACAAGACGTGTAGGTATAGTTAGTTGTTGGTTTACAAGACGTGTAGGTACATTGTTTTGTATATTGTTAGTTGTTGGTTTACAAGACGTGTAGGTATATTGTTAGTTGTTAGTTTACAAGACGTGTAGGTATATTGTTAGTTGTTGGTTTACAAGACGTGTAGGTATATTGTTAGTTGTTGGTTTACAAGATGTGTAGGTACACTTTCTGTTCGTTGTTAGTTTACAAGACGTGTAGGTATATTGTTAGTTGTTAGTTTACAAGACGTGTAGGTATATTGTTAGTTGTTGGTTTACAAGATGTGTAGGTATATTGTTAGTTGTTAGTTTACAAGATGTGTAGGTATATTGTTGTTGGTTTACAAGATGTGTAGATATATTGTTAGTTGTTAGTTGACAAGACGTGTAGGTATATTGATCGTTGTTGGTTTACAAGTTAACCATTTCTTTGAATTTTATTACGTCAGATTCCAAAAGCATGATAAAGACTCTCGGATTTGACCGAATAATAGAGGTGTTAGTGTAAGCTGTGGATATCACCTAAGACTAGTGCGGGACCTATTCCACGAGCAGAGCAAGTAAGGAGCAACTGATGCAGCATGAACTACCAAAAGTGACACATACAATCACAGTCTAAACGACATTATGATGCCAGGGTATTTTAATACTTTTTCACAGAACGCAATACATCAAGAAATAGAACACACACAAAGTATAATATGATCTTGAACCCTTGAATAGCATAAGTGAAATGGGTGCTCGCTATTGGATACTGGACATCATATATTGCATTCAACATTGTTGACTTTTTCGGCCTATATCGCAGTAACCCCACTCATAATCACTATTATAGTAACACCACACAGTATTGTCCTTGTCAGGGTTACGACAGTAGTTATGGTTACCAACATAATCAAGTCCTACTGAATCCCAGTTGATACAGGGCTGACCATCTGTCGTGGTTGCCTTAATACCTCGGTAGTCATATCCATTACGTCTGGTGAAACACTCCCTTGTGTCGGCTATAGGAAATCAACAGAGTAAAAACTATTTTAGACTCCATCAAGTGTCATCTATGTGTTAAAGTATGAGGTCGTCTAAATGGTGAAGTCTAAATTGTCATTAAACATGAAAGATAACGAAAATTAAAAAAAAACTTACGCGGAGGTGTATTTACTGGTGCTATGGTCGGGAATGGTGTCCCTGGAGAGGTCGCTAGCGAAGAGAAAAAATAAATAAATCCGATGACATTATATTGGAATATGGTGAGCCTCCATATGTTGATAGTTATTTAAGAAAAACAAATGAGGTACGTTTTATTGAATTCCTTACCTAAACAGTTTTCACCAGGGTTTCCAACGTCACAATACTCGTATCTGCCGGTTGTATAATAACACCAGGGACCTTTACTGTCATAGTCAGGGTTTCGACAGTAGTTGTTGTCAAGTAGTCCCATTTCCACTAAGGTTATTCGGTCATAATCAGCCTCTGTGTAAGCTGTGGACCAGTTCTGACACGTCTTCCCACTTTTCGTTGTAGATACCGTTCCCCGGTAATCCAGGCCTATTCTACCCTCATAACATTCTCCGTTCCCAGGCAGAACTATAGATCAAGACAAAAATATCCCACGTACATATTATTTCAACTGTGCACACGATGTTACATACTGTCCATTCGCCTACCTCTAAAGTGTTTTGATGGCGATTCCTCATTGTTTGACCAAATATATATAACGTACGTAGCCTGTAATACACTGTTCGGTAGATATGAGACAATTGCCCTAATGTCTTTGTAGATCATAGAATAATTGAAGACTTCAAAACAATTTTATGTCAATTAATGGTTGTGTAATTTAATTATATTCCTACCTTTAGTTTCCAAACCAGTCATACCTGAAGAAAAAAGTACAATATTATTAAACTTTACGACATTCCTGATGTGATTGTATTGTACTACGTGATAATCAGCTATTTGATTAGTTTTTTTTATCATTTACATAACTATTATTTCATATTAATATACAATTGTAAGTGTTTTTGTGCATGCCCATGCAAAATTAAATATTTCAATAAACTAAAAGCAATTAATATGACATCGTTGTAAAACTACATGTCTCTTTAGGGCCAAGTCAGAGACTCGCCAAGAAGACATACTGTTCTTTAAGCGTCGGGTGAAACAATATGCTCTTGGTTGTGAGAATGTTATATTAATGCACTGTAGTTACTTAATATCAGGAAAAACTCACCACAGTTGTAAAGTTTATTTATCTTATATAAATCCCACTTGCTGAAGTAGTTTCTGTCAATAAGTCCAACGTCTTCCTTTGGAACGATTGTGGCCTTGTCATTCTTACTAAAGGCTTTGGAGTCGTAATGCATAACAGATTTGTAATCATATGGAGCACCTAGGGCGTCTATGTGTGTATGGTCATAAGTTTCAAAATTATGCAGATTATCTGGAATATACCGAAGAGATATTTTTCAGTTAACTCTTTATACAAAGAAAATAATTTCCATGCGTCATGTATATATATCTATCTTCATATCATCTATTGTTCCATATCAAGTAACAGCAGTTTTAGACTACATTC
The DNA here is from genome assembly GCF_964340395.1 of Glandiceps talaboti. Lineage (NCBI taxonomy): Eukaryota > Metazoa > Hemichordata > Enteropneusta > Spengelidae > Glandiceps > Glandiceps talaboti. The sequence continues at coordinate 30,687,640 of NC_135549.1, read as the reverse complement.
TATAAGCTTAAGTCCAAAATATTGTTATATGTTTTTAATGGGTATGAAAGAAGATTCGATCAATCAACCTTTGATTGATTGGGACAAACAACTTACCATTCGTTAAACGCATTAGGTTTTCAAAAAAGTAAATCTATAATTTATTCAACTAGCTATATAGTGCGCTTGATTGACACCCAACAATTAGGATTACCTTTTTCAACGTTATCTTCCACGATGGTTACGTATTCATCTCTATCTGTTCGGCTCTGCTCATGGTAGAATCCCAGTGCGTGCATTATTTCATGTATCACGGTTCCCAAAGTGTTACAGCCCTCGCCTAAAGACAATCTTTGCCTGTCGGTGTCACGACCGACAGATGACCAACATCTGTAGAATACATTTGGAAATAAGCATGTTGCACAATTAATAGGACAACAGATTGTGTGGTGTGGTGTGGTGTGTTGTGTTGTGTTGTGTTGTGTTGTATACATACATCAATAGAAAGACAATCCACTTCACAGTGAGTAAAACGCCATTAAAGGTTTCTGCTTCTGCTTAATACTGTGAAAAACAAGTTGTACGTGGTAATTTCGCAAATGACTGTGCCATATTGAAGTCGTGTTATGTATCCACATTTTGTGATGGACACTGGACCAGGTGTCATACTCAAGGTGTGTCTTACATGTAATTTCTATCACTTTCATGGTTAGATTGCCATCTTTCTATGTTATTATATAGAATAACGGTATAACAATTGTGAATAATAAAGAGCAAAAGTCAAGTTCAAGATCTTACCCACTCAGTGGTTTGAACTGAATGTAATCGTCCTCGTTCGTTCGTTCAACAAAGCGAATACACGTTCTTTCCTGATAATGTCGAAACGCCTCTTGAATAAGACTTTTCATATAGTCACCTGTCGATTTTAACCATTCACAATGAATCATTATTTGACCTTTGACATGCCATAGATTAGGATGTACGCATTGACTTCTACCTTAGATCCTATGCTTCTACACAAGAGATGAAAATTGCGATAAAATGATACGCATTTTACTGCATAAACAAGTAGCGTTACTTTGCATAAAACATGTACAATGTCATAGATATGGATACTTTTCAAATCACGAGAGGGGAATCTCAGGGAAAAGTGCACTGTTCTGTTTTCACAGAACACAACCACAATATTCAGTGTTTATCTCAATAAACGGTCTCCCATTATTGAATACAATTCAATCTACATATCAAATCCATAATTACTCACTGAAGGTGTTGACAATGGTGTAGGGTACAACTCCATTCGGCCAGAGTTTATTTTTGTCACGTAAAGCATTGGCAGATCCCTGTAGGATAGAAAATGGCATATAGACAAAATGGAAGATACAAACCACTTTGTAACAAATAATTACATTCGTCAACACATGGATGAAGTCCAAAAAACATGACTTTATGTATATAATATAAATCTTCAAATATCTACAGCTAAATATACAAGTGAAGCAATGTCAAGAATATTGCAAATAGTTTGGACACTCGTGAGAACAATATTACAGCTTAGCACATCAGTGCTTTTAAACACGGTTTCTCATAAGTTTTCAAGGAAAGTATATAAACACTGTAAATCAAAACAAAGGAAATAGAAAGATAATGTCGTCACTGTTGATTCAAAATGTATAAAGCTGATAAATAACGATTTAAAAAAGAAAACAGGAAATGAATTTGGCAATGCGTGTACTTGCTTTGACAAAGGGGATAACTCTTTTGCTATAATTCAATCGATTGCAACTTGTAATTATTACGTACAGCTGCATTTCCATCGTTTAATAACACTATTATGAAAGAAAGTAATAACATGGAAAGACGTACCCTCTGGCCAAGAAATATATCACCTTCTATAAAGATGTCGTCACCGTCTTCTGTTGTAGTAATGTAAAATTCAAGTTGTCACGTTTGGATGTTATGCGAAAGTAAACATAGTGATCATTTTGACAAAAGTCATCAGCTTTAAAATGAGGTAGAGTTTTACAAAAACATGAAAATGTCGCCATGGCAATCAATGACGTATGCTTAATATAGCTTTTAGACATTACGATAAAAGATTACTTCAAATCGACAACAAAACAACATGGCATTGAAACTACAATAATTCACTAAATGATTTACAGTGATAAACATTAACATTGTGTAGTAATGATAATGTGCCTATGGCTTATGCTGTAGGTTAACGGTTTAACGTAATGGATGAGAGACAATACGAAATGTCATTTTATTATGCGAGACTTGAATGATATAATCGAGAATTGACACATACCGTCAAGCATCTCCTCGTTTTGTTCTAGAATTACAGACATTGCATCTCGTCTGTTGCGATTTGCTCCTGTAAAGAAGAAATATATCAAGAATGAAGAACAGTTGATATATGAATGTTTGTCTTTAAGCTAGGGGGTTAGAGTTTAGGTTAGAGATAAGAATGGAAATAAAGAATGTTTGTCTTTAAGCTAGGGGGTTAGAGTTTAGGTTAGAATTGAAATAGAATTACACCCTTTGACATGAACATATGTGTATCGTCTGCGATGAGTGTACAATGTGCACAATAAGTCTATGGAAAATGATTTAAGTTGTTTACATGTGCTAAGGCTGTAAATTGTTTAAATAAGTGATCGTTGAGGATTAAATATCTGCACAATTTCGTGCAATGTGAAAAATGCTTTTTCTTATTGGTTTATTTTCCTCATCGTCGCAAACCACACCCCGTTTTGCGGTACCGTTCTTAACGAGCCGGTCCCTACGAAGTGTGGCGGAAATAACACCTCTGGTTTGCGAGAATCATTCAGCTCCGATCATAGATAATCTCGGCATTATCCATTTTGGATTTTGGAGGTTACTATATAGTCCTACACGAGGAAGAAATTAAAAATGGGATGGATATTAGTTTTTATAGTTTCAAACAATAGATTTAAGAATATTTATTTATATATTTATTTATTCATTTATTATTCAGGCACTGCCCAATTGCAATAACATGATGAAGGTTCAGTGTTAGAGCAGGAGGAAACCGGAGTACCCGGGGAAAACCTGCGTTGTTCGGTAGAGTCAAACTGAACACCACGTAGCTAGTACTCTTCTAATTTACAGCATGGTAAATTTAATCAAATTATGAATTGGATGAAGCCTCGACCGCAGTGGTAAGAGGCAAGTGGTTTAGTCACTTGACCACCGTCAACCCTGAAACATGGGTGTACAGGTTACCAGTAAACTGCTTAAGAACCTAACATCGACCCATGTCCACATAACAAAATACGCCATACCTTTTGTGACACTTCTCTTGCGCTGAAAAACAAGAATGATTACTCAATCATTAAAGTTTTCGATTTAAAATTAATTATTCATTATTATGTTGTTATTTGTACGAATAAAACGGTTTGGATTTCAGGAATATTATTTGCTATGATTCATATCATGGCCATGTTTGATGACCATTACAGTTATGTATATCTGTTAAATTCAACATTAGAAATGGATTCTTGTTAGGGAGCCTTTTGTAATTACAAGAAGGACGGGGTGGGGTATCCATTTCTGTCGATTGCGTAAAATGTTACCCTCCCCGATTCTGTTTTCTAAACAAGTTGTCCTCCCCTAATTTTCTTTCTATACCCCATTGCCTCATTAGATTTAATGATAAGGAGTCTCGGAATCAGTGATAAGAACTCAATCTCATAGATGCCACCACACAGATCATCTTAACGTCAATGGTTATTTCCCACTACTACAGCCTGTACCACCACCACCACAGTGACTTTGTGTGAAAGTGCTTTGATCTAATTGGTAGGTAATTACTCCCAAAGACTATATGGATGCACTACTGGCATTTTCTGGGCCTAGGTCAGTATCATATCCCCGCTCCACCTCATCCAATATCTTGCCACGCCGTCCTCCCTTTATTACGGTATGACATCTCACCAAATGTATCCTGTTAGACCCACTGATCAGGCATGGGCCATACTAAAACTGACTATCACTCCTGCGACACCCACTCCTCAGCATGGTTGTCAGCAGCGATTTGACTGATTATGTTCAGAATATTACGGTATAACGGTGTCTGTGGTGACAGTGATTGATGTGACATCAGTGGCGGTGGAGTTTGGAACACGTGGCAACGATGCAATTTCAATAATACAAAAATAGATAGTACAATAATTCAAAGTATTATGTTACCATTCCCTATCCCTATTTTCTAAATATGGCCCTCCCCGGGAACGTTGTGACCCAACCTGCAGTGGTTCCCCAGGACATGCCCCATCTGTAAATACTGAAGGCCAAGGTATGGAAAGGTCTATGCTTGGAAATGGACATGGAAAGCTTTAACATTCAATTTTACCACCAATTGCAAACCCTAACTACGACATACTTATACCAAATCCCACGAGATATAAATCGTTCTGCTAACGTAAGCAAAAAAAATAATGAAAAAAATAATGACATGTAGGAGGCCATTTACTAGTGCCAATTATCGAAAGTCATGAAGTACTTGAAAATTGTCTTCATTATCCCAATTTTACTCTGAGTGCATTATAACAACTGTAGGGTTATATTACCTACACTTTAACTTATACAGAGATATTTTAGCAGACACACATTCGCTTGGCTATTGACTTCCTCATAATTAAATACTAAAGGTAATAGATCTAAGTGAACAATTTTGCAAACGTACAAGGTAAACGGCTGCTCCTGAAGTTTGAATGATCAAAACAGTCTCCACACAGAGAGATGGACATACAGAGAGATAGCCTCAGAGACAGAGAGACAGAAAATGAGGGAGACAGATAGACAGACAGACAGACAGACAGACAGACAGACGGCATACACAAATACAGTCGCATGACTGTCACCTACCCCATCACTGAATTTATGTTTTAGACGTTATTGTGGTGAAGCCGCGAGAAATGTAGTGAATGACTGATCCTGAGGTTTAATTTGGTTCAGATCATCAGCAAAATATTTCGCGATCCCACCCTTTCAACCCATCAGAATTGTCATGCCCCTCTGAACCCTCAATTCTGTTCATGCCTCCCAGTCATTTCTCCTCAGGCCCCCTATAATAAATGTTGACCGCAGCCTTAAGGTACAACAGTGAAGGACATGACACAACCCTTCAGTGACCTCCATGAGAGGTGTACATATTCCCTTTTCGAGCTTTCCCCTATCTTCCACGGTCGAGACGCTGTTAAGCTCCATTTTGAATATATTTCCCCTGTGTTGTCATTAATTATATAAAAGTGTTATCCCAGGATCTTGAAAAGTATTTGTGAGACAGTCAAGCAGTCCACATT
>NC_135549.1:30562331-30677331 GCF_964340395.1 Glandiceps talaboti | reverse complement strand
AGAATACACAAGTGGGCGATGGTGGTTTCTCTGTCGTACATTCCAAGATTCACCCAGTGATCAAGATAGTGTAAACATTGGAAGTACTAAAACAGCACACTACAAGTTTATAGAACTCTGACTCTGCCCACACCTTCCTACTGAGACTATCATTAAACCAGTGTCCATTCAATAGCTTATCACTGGTGTATCAATATGTTGTGACAATAGTTTTAGTTTGTATCTATCTTAGTAAACTGAAGCCTCAATTACAAAAGTCATGTCCAAAGCCATGAGACTAAAACATCAGAGATTAATATACAAAGTTTTAGCAATTACACTTACAGGATCTTTCACTATGAAACACAAATACAGATGTAGCTGAACCTGACATATTGCAATAAGCAATATTTTTCAAACCATGAAAAATGTAGTCTCAAATCTGTGTGCTACACATCTTTTCAAAAATAGGGCACTTTTAGGAGTTATTCTTTTGGCAGTTTGATGTTTATGTCCTTGGAGTTGGTAGTTGTAACATATGAACACATTACACCAATACTACTGGAACTGCACTGGTTGCCAGTACAATACAGAATTGATTACACAGTTCTCTGACCACCTATAAAGTGTTATATATTCTTTCACCACCTTACTTATCCCTGAGAAGCCTTATCACTGCAGACTTCGGTCATCAGGAAAATATTTACTGTTTGAATCAAATTACAGACTTAATTCCTTTGGTGGCCATTCTTTCTCACATGCTGTACCATGTCTATGAAAGAAATTGCCACTGGAGCTTTGACAGACACCCAGTCAATGCCTTCAGGATGAACCTTAAAAACACACTTGGTCGCAAAAGTTTTCAGTATTTAACAGTACAGCATCTCTGAAGTTTACTTCGTATTGGATACAGGCACTCTATAAATTTTCTGATTGATTGATTGATTGATTGATTGATTGATTGTTGGGGAATGAAAACACCTGACAATGTATACATATACATTTGTGAGACATTCTTTGGCTTGAACTGTCATTTATGCAAAATATTAAATTTGAATGTATTATTAGTGTCATGATTTGATAGACACTCTGATATGGTCACTACTATATATTAATCTACAGACCACAATATATGGACAAAAAATGACATTATTATGTTTCAAACTTCTTTACTCACCCATAGGCCCTTTCTGAGAAGCCTTTGCCTTAGCTTCCTGTAATTTCTTTTGGTCTTCTCTTTGTTTTTGCTTGTAAGCTAAGTCATCCTGCAGAGTAAAATAATGACAGATCAAGAAATTACAAATGTCAAAATTGTTCTATCAATTATGCAATTACACTAACTGGGGGGGGGGGGGGGGGGCGCACACATTAACAATTAACAAGTCTGAGGGAAATTGGATAAGCTTGTATAATAATGTGGCAAGAATACAGAATAGAGGCCTGACTAGATAAGAGAAAGAACATTTTGTATTTGAACTAGAGAATTAGTGTTAGGTTAATGTGGTTACAGCTGCAAACGGAATGTTTTAGAACAACCAAATGTTTTATTAGGTACACCAACTTACTCATAATACCCCTACACTGTGAATAGTATTGCATCATCTGTGGGTAAACACATTTTTGTAGCTGTATACCTGATCAATCAAAGCAAAATGATTTTGGGTCTGCAATGCATCCACAAATCATTTCAACTTAATTCTGTACTGCTTGTGGATAATCTCGACCACTAAATGAACATGCACTACATTGTATGTCTAATTATTGGTATTTTAACAATTTTCAGTGAATATACAACTGCTGACATCAGACCATGGACAAACGGAACCTGTCACAAACAGGGAAAGTAAACAAATGAAATGAATTAATACCACTTGGCACAGTAAGTTGAACTGTGAAGAGGCCATACAGGCGTTCTTATCAAATGATGAAATGTAATATAAGTGTCTGTACTTCCAACATGGTGTGCCAAGTGTTGTTAATTCAATTCAATTCAGTTGTTTACTTTCCCTGTTTGTAAAAGCTTTGGTTCAAGTCTGATGTCAGCAGTTGTACTGTGGTTTGTCTGATCAAAAAAATGATACTCCAATTACAACTAGGACAGTTTTAACATGGTTACAGATTCAAAACCGAGTTTTTGCTTGAGATTTAAACTTGCCACTACACTACACTACACTACACTACCGGTGAATAATACTGACCACTAATTAACAGATACAATGTCTTTTTGTAAGCAACTGACCCAATTTTCAGTGAATATATCTTTGGTTATTTTGATGAAGAAAATGTCTCAGTTGCACCTAGTGCAGGTTTAAGGACAGATTTAGTTCCTAATTAACATACTAACCCACAGCTTAAGTCTTACATATACACAAATTGTATAAAATGAGTACAACAAATTAGATGTATGGTTTTATATTTTAAACCACAAAACTAGCAATAGACTCAACTGACTTCATAGACTCAATACAAACATCCACTGTTGAAACTGTACTAGCTGTTACTACAGTTAACATTTTTCAATCCGACAACCTACAATATATTCACTGAAAATTGTTAAAATTGTTAAAATTAGACACTACAGAAATAGATTTTATCCAAAAGTGTGCATGGACGGACACACGCATGGGACTGACGGACAGATGCATGGATGGAACTCAATGTATAAGCCCCTTCCGGGTGTTGCCCACTGAGGCTAAATATTTAGGAATCTCCACATTTTCATAGCAAAGTAACTTGTATTTAGTTTGTAGTCAAACAAATTAGCATTATTAATATGTGGTTTTCAGGCAAATTGAGGTATGAATAAATTACTCTTGATATCATTCCTATTGTACAGATTATGAACCAATAGCTGGCAAACAAAATACTCCTGCCTATTCTTTGCATTTACAAAATGTTGCAACCTGCTTTCAGAAGTTCTCTATCTGTGTCATGGTTTGAAAATTATGTAGAAAACACTAGTGTGTCTACAAAAGAAACTGCAGTCGACTTTTATTAACTAAGTGGTACTGTAATGAAGCCCTACAAAAGACACCGCAGTCAACTTTTATTAACTAAGTGGTACTGTAGTGAAGCCCTACAAAAGACACTGCAGTCAACTTTATTAACTAAGTGGTACTGCATTCGACTTTCCTATGTAAACTGATGACAAATGAAGCTCATGTACACTTTATGGTTTGATGTCATGTTAAAAACCCTTACATCGTCCAAATCTTGATTTTTCTTTTTGGGTTGTTTGAGAGGCTTCTTCTTACCACCTGAAATAAATAACACACACTAAGATAAATCACAGTAATTGGAATACAGATCAAATGAATGAACATAAATAATCTTATTGAATACTTACATGTATAACTGACCTCTGATAGTGTAAAAAAATACTCTGGCTCAACTTGTAATAACTGTACAGTTGTGATGTGTGCCTGTGGAAGTTTTCAAACCCACAGCATCAACCTCACACATTTGCTAGAAACATACACTCTCCAAGGAAGTTTATTAGAGAACCTTCCCTCAATGCACTCTCATACCAGTAGCCATGGCACACAAACACAAACAAACAAACACACATACATTTCAAAACAAACTCAATTAGACTGTGGAACTTCGGAAACAACCTAAACCTTTGTGCACTATGCAGATAAACCTAATTTTAAGACAAACAGAGTTAAGAGAAGAGATCCAACAAAGACCTACACTCAGAAGTGGACCTATAACCTTTGGTATCTATATATATACCTGCCTGTATCTCTATTTTGTTCAAAACTGAGTGTTGGTAACTTGTGGGTACAACTTACATGGATGTGAATTCCAAATAAATACAAATACATATGTGTATGCAAGCCTTTTACCCTATATACATATTGTACATCATCATATTTTATAACTGGATATTCTGCATGTAACTACTAGGTACAGTCACATGACAGACAAGTCACAGGATATGCTGGTGATACAAGGGTGACTTTAAAAGGTACACAAAATACAACACAAACACTGACAATTTCGATATAGTAGGTAACCGTCCACAACTCTCTGTGTTATAAATCCTCTCACTGCATGCAACGTTCAATAGTCATGACATTTCTCTGTGATTGTGTAAGAATAGAGGACAGACTGTACTACACAGTAATAATATTTCCATTCGAGCTAGGGAGTAAGCCTTGTAAGGATTAGAGATAGCGTAGGCGGGAATAAGACAGACACCCTATTCCCTAGCATAAACCTGATTTTTATCGCCTTCAGTGAACAATGTTCGAAATGCATGTAAGGCTCAATGACTATTTGTTTGTTGTATACAACTTACAACACAACATTCTTTGACCACGAACACTTCCTGTGAACATGGTGTACGGCACTCATGCCGTATGCATATGTACCCCAAGACAATGACGTTGACTATGATCACCATAGCCACTTTATCGGCCACAGTTAAACGAATCCATTATTTCTATATTCTGAGAGGATTCCTATGTACATAAATTAAGCAATCTTGTCAGCGAACGAGACAAATATTTGATTAAAAACGGACTCTTTCACTTACCTTCGCGCCCTGACATGATGGTCGATTGAATGAATGTGGATTATTTTAACGCCTTAACTTGTCAATTTATTGTAAAACCTGCTGGCCAAGGCTTGGATTTATTTGATTTTTCTTGGCTCATGTCACATGTTTCGCATATTTTACTCATTTAGAATAATCATTATCCGTTCACACATTTACATTGCATATATCAAGGTGGTGAAAGCTTAAAATTCACAATTTACGAAAACGTGATAGCTACTTGTTGATTGTGTGTAACCTAGGGAGTCGTTACCTAGTACGCATGCGTGACATTTCTTTCAAGATGGCTGACGTAGTGATTGAGTGAAGCTGTTTTCAAATGAAAAAAATATGCGGCGAGTACTTTTTCGGCATGACACCTTACTATATGTGTAATTCTAGTTGTATTTTGTTCGAAACTTTATTACAAGTGCAAGTTATTCCAGTGATAACGGGTTATACTAAGTATTTTGTGTTGTAAACAAACACTAAGATTGTACGTAACGTTATTTACAACTGACAACTGTTGAGTACTTCGGTCAGCTCAGAGGAACAACAAGTGAAGTTGCAAACTTTTGTACGACGCTAATCTCATCAGCATGTTTCAGAACGACTACCAGGTAATTGTTTTATTTTCTGTTAGATCTTACAGTTTTTCATACAAATCATTATTTTCTTGAAACGCGTCGTATAGAAAAACCGTGCAAGTCGTACATGTTTGAGCTTGTTCGTCAACAGTTCTTGTTCAATGTTCGCAGTTCCATGCTAGGTTTGCAACTTCATATAACTTTAGAGGAAAAACAACAATTATGGTGTCCTTAGTGGGAAAATAGATGAAGCCTATTCCTCTACCACCAAACGAAAGAGGCAGGGAGAGATCAATTGTTAAATGTTAGATAGAAGCCCTACATGTTAACGAGGTAAGGCATATTTGTGCCTTGTCCTGCTTACATGACGGTGCACGAGTCTGTATTACTGACTTGACTCTAAACACCGAGGAGGGGGAGGGACAATTGTCAGAATCGAGTCCCGAATTCCTCCGTATGCAAGCAGGACTAATTTGTGCCCATCGTTCATCTCGACTTCCATCTGATAAAAAAAGCTTACTATTGTGTCTTCTCCGCCTCAGAAGATTGAAGTGATAAAGTACAAAGTTTGGTACGATTACTAATGTCGCAATTCCTGGAAGCCAGTGAAGATGATGTGGTCACAATTGCGATCCTGATTTTAGTTTTTTTTTGTCTGTGGTTAAAGACGTTAACTTATGATAGACGTAAAAAAAAAACATCATTCATCCACTATATTGACTTTCAATTTGGTTTATCCCTCCATCGTTTTGGTTTATCCCTCCATCGTTTTAGTTTATCCCTCCATTGTTTTGGTTTACTCCTCCATCATTTTGGTAGAAACCAGATTTTTGATGTTAACATATAATGAAAAATAAAACACAAACAAGCAGTCCAGAAATCTGCTGCACTGAAAAATAAAATACAAACAGCAGTCCAGAAATCTGCTGCACTGAAAACTAAACCACAAACAGCAGTCCAGAAATCTGCTGCACTGAAAAATAAAACACAAACAGCAGTCCAGAAATCTGCTGCACTGAAAATGGGGCAGGTTGACACTGACAGTGCGAGTTGACTGGGACGAGTTGAAATTGGGATGACATGATCCGTCACTGCAATAACTGTATAGCATTTTGATTTTGCTAAATACTAACTTGTACAAGTTGTAGATTTTGAGAAGTACATAAGTTGAAACCAGTATTTTGTTACTCTATCCAGGGTGGGCCATATTTTGAAGTGTTTAGTGCTCAAGGCAAGGACACCATATCGAAGTGGAAGGTTGTTGGCAGTGCCTCAGCAGTCAAAAAGGTAGGAATTCAAAGCTCAGTGTCTATTGGTTCAACATAAATGCATGATTTAAAGTGGTTGCAAGCAGCTGTGAGAAACTAGAGATGTGATGTTTTAAATGGTAAGAAATGCAAACAATCATTATAGTGAATGGTGATTCTGTCTTACTGTAACTTTTAAAGTTACCAGGACTAGAGTGAGATTTACCAAAAAAAACCTCACATCTAGTTTGCCAGATTTAATGTACGGTCTTCTTCTGCAGAACATGTTTAAGATACAGTGTAATTCACAAAAACTATGAATATTAACCACTGTGCTATATGCTATATGATATGTGTATATGATAAATTCTTACTGCCTGTCATAGTAATTGCAATGGGACTTGGTAATCAACATCAGATATGTTTAGCGAATTGAAAAAGGTACTCCAAATGCTGTGTATTTGTAGCTGCAATTTAATTTGCCAGTCACTAAAGAGTTCTGCTAGGACCAATGTACTGATAGTGTTGTGATCATGTTACTTTGCCAGGTTTATGACAAAGATGTTAAGAGTTATGTGGTTGTGGTGGAGGGAGGAAGTGCCACAACTAGAATTCAGATGCCAAAGGATAACAAAATATCATGTAAGTATATAGTCTTCTTGTCTGTTCTATCTTTTCATTGTAGTTCATTTGAATAAGATTAAAACATTGCTAGTTACATAGAAATTCATTTTTTTTAAATGCAGAATTAAAATATAGTACCTAGCCATGTCAAATTACTGGATAATTTTGTAAGTTTGTCCAATGTTGCATGTTTTTGCATGTTATGCGTATGAAAAGTTTAACCCTCAATTTCCCAAATCTGGGCTTCCTTGCAGAATACTTAGCAAACAAATTACTGAACAGTGAGTGAGTAACCAGAAAAAGGTGTACGATTGCATACTTGTATTTTTTTGTGTCTTGCATCCTCAAACATGTGATATGTCTGTGTATTATCTTGATTTCAGTACTTCTCATACAACGCTACCTAGTACTACAGTTGATGGTACCACTAGGTCAAGATTTTTCAATAGAATTAAGGTAAGTAATTGAATTGTTTGAACGCCACTCCTGGAAAGAGACATTTGCATAAAGGTTAATTCTTGAGTCATTTCATGATTTTACATCACCTACAATTATGTTTGCTTGTGATTTCAGAGAAACATCAAGAAATTTCTTGTGCATTTATAGGGTATCTTTGCTATGGGCTATTGCATCATGGGAGTCAACAAAAATAATGTATTCAATGGTTGGACACTGAATATTCATGAAAGCTGTTTTACACTGAAGTGTATAGCATTTATGTATGCATGGATAATCAGTGTTCAACCATAGAATACATTATTTCTGCTATCCCCATGGTGCAATAGCCCACAGCAAAGGTACCGTATAAAGTCACAAGATCAATTTGATGTTTCTCTGAAATCGCAAATAGTTGTAGATTATGTAAAATTATGAGGTCACTCTCCAGAACCCATGTTTGATGAAAATGTCTCTATTTCCTGGAGTGGCATTCCCCTTTAACTACTTAAAGTTGACTCTTCATGTGTACCACGGTATCTTCATATATGTACACTATTAACTGTCAACTGTCTCAGTTTGTTATTTGTTTTCTTAAATCATACATAAATGTACAGTTTGACTTTGATATCTGGCTTCAATGCTGTGTGCCAGAACAGTATGTCAAATTAGATGGCAAAGTCTACAGGCTAATATCACTGCCACGACTAACCTATTCTGGTGAGATTTTATTGAAAAATCTATATCTTTCATACACCACATCATGTTGGTATAACATTAAAAATTGAGTAGATACTACGTTTTATACCTGTATAAGTTAATTGATGTACATGTATATTAGTAATTAGGATGGTCTAATAAATGTTTTATTTTGCTTTTCATTGCAGTATAATTGATATGGGCAATAACAAGAGAAGATTATTTCTGTCATCTGCACAAAAGGAAATTTCGATAACACCTCTGCATGCTAAGATACCATTGAGCATTTTGAGACGAGGAGTGGTAAGTGTTTCAGTTCTGTATAACTTAGTAGGTGACTTAAAGTAGAATTGGAAGGACCATGACAGGTCAGAAGTATACAGATTTTCCCATAATTAGGGTAACAATACTAACATAGAACTTGCTTGTAAACCACATTCTGACATTGTTATTCATGTGTAGCCTGTAACACCCAAATGAAGCCAATTCCTTTTGACTTTACCACAAGTATAATAGCATTCTCATCTTGTATAATTAAAGCAATTGAACAGTATCATTTTGTATCTGATTTGAATGCAATAAACAGGTGAGGAACACAGTGAAATCACTGTTACTGGTTGTTATGGGTTTTGTTATCCATAGCACAGACTTAAAAAGGACCTGCACATACGTGTACTTTTAGGGAGCATACTGCACATAAGATAATCCTACTGTCAGTGCATGTCACATAACATTTACACCCTAATAGGATCCCATTGAAAAAAGCAAAATGCAATCCTTTCAGATCTTGCATAGAGAATTTTGAGTAATCAGAAAAAATGTTAGTGACATGGAAGAAGTATAATTGTGAAATTAGTAGTCATTTACACCACCCTCCAAGGTCCAATCAATTATTACTTTACACTGATTAGTATTGTTTAATATGTGTTATATTCTTATCGCTTACAAATTTTGTATTTTAGTTATTACATATACTAGTTAGGATTGTCAATCAGCACACGCACACAGACACACACAGACACACACACACATACACACACTGTCACACACAGTCCTTTCCATATAGATTTCTACATCATTTGTGTATCTCTTTATAGTGGGTGAATCTGTGCCTTGATATGATATCTCTGGTGAGTGATGTTTTCAAAGGACAGACATTAAAATTCTTAGATTCCTTGACAATTGCTGCAAACTGCCGACTTCGACGAGTATTTACAATGAAGAATCAGCCTCCAGATACCACGGATGATGATGGTGAGTAGGACACAATTTAAATATCATATTTCCATGCTATACTGTGTACCACAATTTTGGTATAGGGAACATGTACTATATGAACTCAGTTGCAGTCCTTAAAAGTAATCCTAAATGTAGATGTTTGCCATTGCTATTTTGATAGTCACAAAACATGGTATAAAATATTCAAAGATTGACAATTTATAAAAATGGCAGTTTTTAGCACAACTAAACTGATATGGTTCAGTAGTGCTATAGGCATGGTGCTGTGTCTGTCCATCTGTCCGTCTGTCTGTCTGTCTGTCTGTCTGTCTGTCTGTCTGTCTGTCAGCAACTTAAACTCAAAAACTGCCAGACCGATTGCCTTGTAATTTGATGGTGAAATTACTTTTGGTGTCCAGTTGGGAAATTGTTGAAATCAAAATGATCTTACCACCAATGTGGGATTTGGGTCAAAAAGATGTGATTTTTGTTTAAAAAAACTTAAACTCCAAAACTACTCGGCAGATCAATCTGAAATTTCGTTGGAACGTTCATAGAGGTGTTTGGATTAAGAATTGTTCATAACATGGTGATCCCATAAGTGATATGGAAATTAGATTCATCATATTAAAATGTGTATTTTTGATCAAAACCTTTGATTCCAAAATTACTGAGCAGATTGGGCTGAAATTTGTTTGGAATGTTCTTCAGGGTGTTTATATTAAGAATTGTATATATATATATAAAGACATGTGATATGTAGTCAGTTAGATTTCACCAGCTAATAATACCCCCCCCCCCAAAAAAAAAAAAACACAAAAAAAACAAAACAAAACAAAACAAAACAAAACAAAAAACAACAACAACAAAAAAAACCAAAAAAAACCCAACACAGTTATACATGTAGTAGGTCAATCTAAATTAAATGACATGCAGGACGGACATGTATCATGTACACTGTGTTCCATTATTTGTAATGATGTGAGTTTCATGTCATGTAACCTTGTTATTTCAGAGCAATATGACTGCCAGACTACAACTAATACCACAGACATTGATAGTATACCCAGAACATGTCAGTTTGGACCTGATGTACAACACCTAACACAGGTTGGTATACCTAGAACATGTCAGTTACTGGGCCCATGGGTTTACAATGCAATGTAAATAAAGTATATTTATAGGACATTCCAAGGGTTGAAATGATGAAGGTGCCAACTATTAAGTATGTATTTTAATCCATGTACACATAACTCTAATGGAAAGAATAATTTGTAAACACAATTTGAAATCATGCCAACTACTTTATCATTATATGTTGCAGGTATTAACTATGCATAAAATAAAACAAGCAGATATGAAGCTCAAAGGAGAAGTGTTTGGAATGAGACCAATATCAACAACAGATCCTGGTATGTTATAAAGATAATCATTATTCAAATTTAAGGAAAATGACTTAGTTGTATTTAATGCAGCGATCTTTACAGACCTAGGTGTAGCTACTGTAATTATCTTTACAGACTTAGGTGTAGTTACTGTAATTATCTTTACAGACCTAGGTGTAGTTAATGTGATTATCTTCACAGACCTAGGTGTATAGTTACTGTGATTATCTTCACAGACTTAGGTGTAGTTACTTTGATTATCTTCACAGACTTAGGTGTAGTTACTGTAATTATCTTTACAGACTTAGGTGTAGTTACTGTAATTATCTTTACAGACCTAGGTGTAGTTAATGTGATTATCTTCACAGACTTAGGTGTATAGTTACTGTGATTATCTTCACAGACTTAGGTGTAGTTACTTTGATTATCTTCACAGACCTAGGTGTAGCTACTTTGATTATCTTCACAGACCTAGGTGTAGTTACTGTAATTATCTTTACAGACTTAGGTGTAGTTACTGTAATTATCTTCACAGACTTAGGTGTAGTTACTGTAATTATCTTTACTGACCAAGGTGGAGTTAATGTGATTATCTTTACAGACTTAGGTGTAGTTACTGTAATTATCTTCACAGACCTAGGTGTAGTTACTGTAATTATCTTCACAGACCTAGGTTTAGTTAATATGATTATCTTCACAGACCTAGGTGTAGCTACTTTGATTATCTTCACAGACCTAGGTATAGTTAATTTGGTTATCTTTACTGACCTAGGTGTAGTTAATGTGATTATCTTTACAGACCTAGGTGTAGCTACTTTGATTATCTTCACAGACCTAGGTGTATTTAATATGATTATCTTTACAGACTTAGGTATAGTTAATGTGATTATCTTCACAAACCTAGGTGTATTTAATGTGATTATCTTTACAGACTTAGGTGTAGTTAATGTGATTATCTTCACAGACCTAGGTGTAGTTAATGTGATTATCTTTACAGACTTAGGTGTAGTTAATGTGATTATCTTCACAGACCTAGGTGTAGTTAATGTGATTATCTTCACAGACCTAGGTGTAGTTAATGTGATTATCTTTACAGACTTAGGTGTAGTTAATGTGATTATCTTCACAGACCTAGGTGTAGTTAATATGATTATCTTTACAGACCTAGGTGTAGTTAATGTGATTATCTTTACAGACTTAGGTACGTTTGATTTGACTATCTTTGAAGTCCTAGGTGTTCACAGTGTATTTATCTCCACAGACTTAGGTGCAAGTCAAAAAGCCAAAAATGCTGATGTACCAATGCACATAGCATTTGGTTCAAAAGTACCAGTTCCTAGTATATCATATTCAAAGAAACCGTCCAGTAGTAGCAGTGCAGAGGTAAGAGATGTCAAAGTCTAGCATTGTCTTTTAGAAAATTTACTATTCACCATTCTCTGACAGCAGCCAAATGTCTAGAACAAGTAGAAGTTGATGGCAAATTATTTAAGAATGTCTACTGTATGTGTGTGTAATGAGGGCAGAGTCTGAGTAAAGGTATCCATAGATAGCCTTATAATTCATTAATGTAGGTTTCAAAGATTCTTTACAATAGTTGTTTTGAACAGCTCATACTCAGTGTTTTTACCAAGGTTGGAACCCCGGTAACAGAAAGGGGAAAGAGGTAAAACTGGCAGTGTTTCCCATAGAATTTATTAAAATATTGGTGGGGAACCTTGGTAAAATGATATGGGAACCCTGGTAGGTTTTACCTACTTACCACCCTTAAAAAACCACAGAATTACTGTAGTGTAAATTAGCCTGGAACCATATCCATTTCAGGAAAGGTTGGCCACCAAGCTAACTGTAACCGAGACAAGTACTATTTGTTGATGATTCAAACATGTAAATCTCAATTTATTAACCTCTGCACATTGTCACAACAATTGTTGATAAATTAACCAAATCTATCAATGTTTTAGTTGTATTTATATAGTGTCTGACTCTATGAATATCATCATTGTCACATTGTGTTCAGGCTGTGACTGTAAACACTTTGTCTTATTGTTTGTTTACAGTCTGGTAGTAGGACCAGTAGATCTACTCATTCCAGAATACAGGGAGTAGAAGGTAAGAACTGTACTCAATTCAGTCAAAAGACACCTTGGTAAATTATCAAAAGAACATGTCTACTGTTTGTGTAGAAATGTGAATGAGATAGGTGATAGCTTAATCCAATCCCTCAAGTAATTGACAGCATACATGTACAGTATGAGTGACGAAATGCAATCAAGTGATCACGGAGAGATGATGAATGAGGTAATGAGATATGTTTATAATCTGTTTAGAACTGAGTCTCCAGTTCCTTCATTTTGTTAAAATTAAAAAACAGTGTGCATAATGCTGAGGGGACTCTAATCCATTGAATGCATATTGTATGTGAAAAGGCTCATCCACTGAATACAAACCTGAAAAAAAAAAACCACCCCAATATATTATTCAAATAAAGTGGCAAATGAAAATTATATGTATTTGCTGTGAATTTGACATGAATAGTTATTTCTGGATTCAGAGCATCGTATTTTATAGAATGATTAAAGATTTGGACCAAATCTCTCATTTTTCATTCACCTGTCAGCTGTCACCTGTCAAATGTCAATAGAGGGACAGGGTCAGCTGATAATGTTGAGAATTTGGTTATTCACACACTAAGAGTTATAGATGATTTGATGTAAATTTGAAAACAATTAACATAGACTGAAAAAAACCCAATAACATTTGGATCATTCTGTTCTTTACAGATCTTTCACAATCCCTGTCAGGGTCTAAGTCACTTCACAGTCATGTTGACAGTGGCAATGATGTTGCAGAGCAGAGTAAGTTGACCTTTGACCTTTTGTAACTTGTAATTACATCCAGTACCCTCAAAAAGATCTGGGCTTCAAAGTAGGTGACATCAAAAGTTAATGAGATGCTGAACTTGTCCACTTTGGTACTATTCTGAGAAAAAGACACACTGCTCTAAGTTTTGATATATCCTCTCAGTGTACAAATATACCCTCTATCTTTTGTTGATATTATGGACAATCCAAGGTTATTTGACAAAAGTGGTAATGTAGTTTTACTACAACCGTTTCCCCAAAATAAATGACTTCTCTTTGTCATGTGTTTGTTTGATTGATTGATTGATTGATTTTATGCAAGAGTTGATGAATTACTACGATCATATATAGAGTTGACATTTTAATATTTAAAGTGGTCAGAATGATTGTCAATTGTGTATTTCTAAGATTTGACTGTAACCATCCCACTGATTTATTTTTTAGCTGAATTACTGACTGCTAGGGGATTTTCTTCAGAGAACACAGCCTTGAAACCTCATCCACCAAGAGAAAAGTCAAGTGAACGCACAAGGAGATTTATCAGAGTCCGGGGAAAGAAGGGTGGTGGGGACACTGTAAATGAACCAAGTGATGACACAGACACCACAGCTCATAGAGTCAACTCTGGAGATAGTGCTCACAGAATGAATTCTGGCGATGCAGCTCACAGGATGAATTCTGGAGATACTGCTCACAGAATCAACTCGGGAGATGCCGCTCACAGGATCAACTCTGGAGAGGTGGCTCAGAGAGTCAATTCAGGGGATGCAGCTCATCGTGTTAGTTCTGGAGATAAGAGTCACAGAGTTAGTTCAGCTGAAAAGAGCCACCGAATAGGGTCAGGAGAAATGGCCAATAGACATGGTACAAAGTCCAACAGGGATGACAGTAAACATAGCAAGACAGAGGAAGACAATAGTTTATCACATAGAATAGGATCTGGTGAACAAAGAAAAAGAAACAACCCTGTACAAATAGAGAGAATTAGTAATAAGAATGGACCAAGAAGTGATACTGGAGGTGCTAGTAGAAAGAATGATGAAAACAGTGTACACATCAATGGAAGTAAGTCAAATTTATATTTAACTGTAGTTTGGGAGAGATGAGTTAAAGGGGCACAAGGTGAGTTTGTCAGCTTTTTACTTGAGTGGAAATACTGAGATCAAACTATTCTAGTATAATATTTATGTTGATGAATATCTGCCATGGCATTAGAAACATCGTCTACAGTTTAGTACTGTTAGCACAGTAAATGGCATAGTATGGGTTTCCTCTACATTTTAGTAACTGTATGTATATTATTAAATTATGTTATCAAATTGTTAAAATCTGTATTATGCACAAATACCAGGATTTGATTCTACCAATAGCAGATAACTAGTAATTTTGCTTCAATAGTGGAATACTATAAGTACCTTTTAATATGCACAAAAAATTACCCAGCATAACAAATAATACCAAAATGTCAAATCTTCAATGATGCCACTTCTGTGTTAGAAACACAACCTATCATTTTGGACAATGTGCAATTGATACTTCAAAGCAGATAAGGGTGTGTCAGGTGCATGTTAATTTGACAGACAATATATAAGGGAAGAGAGTAGACATTGCTTGTAAACACAGACATTTCTTCCTTGCCTGTGTTGTAAATGACTCACCAGCTGGTCGGCCTGATCTAACTAGTGAAACTGTTGTTAACACCTTGCACATTCTCACAAACCAGAGATGTTATTTCTTCCGTGACACTGAAATAACGATGGTGTGTCGTGGATGGTGCTGTAAAAGAGGCTGTAGTTTATGACAATGACCTTGTGCAACAGCTGTATATAGAAATATGACCAGTGGACTCATTAGTTAGTTGGTCTTTTTTCTGTGGAAATAGCTTTTGTATGTATTCAGCTAAAATAAATCCAGTGACTTGAAACATATTACTAGTAACAGTAGTTTGTTGAAAACATTGCTTCTGTAACTGCATATTAGGAATCTATGTAACCCTGAATACATTTTGTACAACAGTACATACACATAGAGGACATATTTCATTTGTGAAACGATTTTTCTGTAGATGGTGATGTTACAAATGAAGACAGGTCAAGCCACATTATTATGACATCAGAGAATGGTCAGGAGACAAATTTCACAAGGTAGGTACATGCAGTATATACGTTACAATGACATAATTCATGTCACCAATTTACTGACTATTTAGTGGATTGAATTAAACCTCTGAGAGTATCCACAGTTCTAAATTTACACACTGGAATACATGTAAATTAATGTATGCTGTGATAATGATGACCAAGTTGTCCCATATTTATATAACATAATTATATGAGGAATGAGTTGGAACTGTTTAAAGTTGAAATATTGTGAGAAGATACCAGTATTGCATCAAGGACAATATTCATTGTTGTCATACAGTACCCTTACAGAAAAATACATAATTTAATTTTTGTCCATGGATAGTTTTTAGGCTGATATATGATGAAGGAAATAGATGTGGTGTGGTGTGTTACAAAATACATGTTTGTTGGTCTAAGTCACGTAACGTCGTGCATCAGTTTCCGTTTGGTCTGTGGGTCATCCCCGGGCCCACACAGTCTGTTTACATCAGTCTTCTTGCCCAAAAAACAGTCTGTATTGTGGTGATTGGTGAAATAGGGTGAAAATACTGGCCAACAATTTCTAGTTTTACTCAACATCAAAGTAACCAGGCATGTGATGTTGCCCTCCTGACCAGTTAACATGTAAATTACAGATACACATTGGAGTATTTCTTGTCTTCTGTAATGACAAAGATTTTTAACAATGACTCTCTGTACTGTCATATGTCACTTTCTATTTACTCCACTTGTAAATAATACAGTCATTCACGATAAGTTCTTTGTCATAACAAAGTTAAGAGGGATTATTTCATGTTATTCTTTCTTTCAGAGATACAATTTACACATTTATGTCCCCACCGAGGACTGCTCCACCAAGGAAAGACAAATTCCACCTTGGTGTCAATCATAAAACTATTGTGGTAAGTACCAATAAATAGTTTATGGCATAATGTAACTAGTAGTTTTAGCAATTATCAAATTAATGCATATATTGGAAAAAAGATAAATTACAGCACAGTTGATGAAACTGATGCCATTGATATATGTTTTTGACAAATCATTCACCCTAAGGCTTTTTATTTGTATGAATTACAACTGCTGACATCAGACCATGGATGAACTGAACCTGTTATAAACAGGGAAAGTAAACAACTGAATTGGATTAATGACACTTGGCACAACATGTTGGAAGTACACAGACTTACATTGTACATTGTATATTACATTTCATCATTTGATAAGAATTAGATCTGATACAGTGATAGTATCAGCTGTAATAGACAGGTTTCACAGACATACAACTATTGGTAATATCCCTAACATCTGTGTCTAGTATGTTTTATACAGACATACTAATGTACTTGTCTTCAGTTGTTAGACTTGTCTGTTTATCTTCTACAAGACTTATAATTGGTATCTGATGAGATGTTATGTCATGTTTTCTATTAGACTATAAATATAGATTTTAAACATCAAATATTGCTACCTAACAGTCAGGCTGAGAACATTTTTTGAATCACAACTTTTTGCCATCAGCATCAAAAGTTGTTTGCACAGACTTTGTGAGTAGCACTATTTAATGTTGACCATGAACCCAGTATAAAACAACTGTAATATAAGTACTGATAATATTTTCCTTCCACAGACAAATATGAAAAATGAAGTTGCTGCCTTACGAGAAAGCCAACAAGCCCTGCTAGTATCAAGAGGTGCAAGACCAGAAGAAGATTTCTATGGCAATGAAGAGGAGGAGGAGACAAACACAAGAGAAAAGATAGTGAGGAGATCACCCAGTCCCAGAGCACACCAAAGAACACCAAGTCCAGAAAGTCCTGAAGTTAATAGGTTACAAGTACCGCTACAACAGGTGATGATACCAGATGGTCTGTCTACACCTGGTACCAGCCAATCAAGACTAAGTATCAGCTCTAAGAAAGTCAGAGAAATTCCTAAAGATGATGCTAGATTATCTGCTGTCAGTCCAACAAGGGCATCAAGTGTAAGTTCTGATTTTTCCCCAACTTATTTTCTATTATTTTCAGCTTTTTATTGAATCCCACTGGCATCATTCATTCATTCATTCATTCATTCATTCATTCATTCATTCATCCATCCATCCATTCATTCATTCAATCAATCTTTCATTCATTCATTCATCCATCCATCCATCCATTCAATCATTCATTCATTCATCAATCCATTCATTCATTCATTCATTCATTCATTCATTGGTCAATTCATTCATCAATCCATCCATCCATTCAATCAATCATTCATTCATTCATTCATCCATCCATCCATCCATTCAATCATTCATTCATCAATCCATTCATTCATTCATTCATTCATTCATTCATTGGTCCATTCATTCATCAATCCATCCATCCATTCAATCATTCATCCATCCATCCATTCATCCATTCATTCATTCAATCATTCGTACATCCATTCATCCATCCATCCATCCATCCATTCAATCATTCATTCAATCATTCATTCATTCATTCATTCATTCATTCATTCATTCATTCATCCATTCAATCATTCATTCAATCATTCATTTATTTATTCATTCATTCATTCATTCATTCATTCATTCATTCATTCATTCATTCATTCATTCAATAAAGGTCTATATTTTTTATAGTATGTTTTTTCAACATGCTGTAAACTTCAGTGGACTTGCAAATATTTTAAGACAACTTTTCCTTCCAATAACAAAGGGAAGACAAATCGTAAGAATGCTATGTTCAAATCTGATTACATTTACAGTCTCAGTACTTTGAACATTTGTATACAAATTAAAGATTTGGAATAAACTATGACACACTGTAATGTAGGAATTTGGAAAGCACAGACAATAAATCTTATTCAAAGTGTTCACAAACTTTTTACTATGCAAAGTCAAATAAAAATTACAGGACAAATCTATTGTAAATAAAACAGTACAAAAAAATAGAAAATGGAAACTTAAGCTTTGTTACACTGGGTCAGAAATATGATGAATCTAATGTTTTTATTAACACAATATTCACAATGTACTCTTAACTATACCTCTTACAGGAATATGACTGGAGAAAGTATGCGTCCCCTAACAGCTCACTGTCAGAATCCTTTGAAGCTAATATGCTAGCTAGTTTGAAGAGACAACAACTAGAAGAAATGTTAGAAGACGATGATGATCGCAAAGCTGATCATATTTCAAGTAATGATTTGAATCAACATAACTATGGTGATGATGATCTGAGCAGTTCAAGTGATGACACTAGTTTTAGTACATGGAGGGGACCAGTAAGTATAGAGTGTTTGTGTACATCTGTCTGTCCTGCTGTTTATCTGTCTGTCTGTCTGTCTGTCTGTATGTTATGGTTTCTGGCTGTTTGACTGTTTCTCTGTCTGGTTGTTTGACTCTGGCTGTTTGTCTGTCTTTTGTCTGATTGTTTATGTGTCTGTCTGTCTACCTACCAGCTTGTTTGTCTGTCTGTCTGTCTGTCTGTCTGACTCAACTGTAGGAGATCCATTCATTCATCCATGCATGCGTTTATGTTTGCATGCCTTTCACTTGTCTCCAGCACCAAAAATGATGATATACCGTGTGTGATATTATAGACTACAAAATATAATTTCATATCTTATGTTAGAGACACCATTCTTTGTTTTCAGAATTCTCAGTGTCTATAAAGACAAGAAAATCTGGTCTGTATATGTAGCATTTCTTAATGTTTAATGTGCAATGGTTATTTCAGGCTCCAGCCATGCTGGCACACCACTATCAAGATGAAATGCACCTGCCGTCCTCAATACAGGGGGATACTCTGTTCCAATCTAATCCAAGGTAAGTCGTTTAAATGTTGTAATCAGTAGAAAATCGTACAGAGTTTAATAGTTACCATGGTTGTTTCGTCTTTTGAATTGTGATGTTGTCACTGACATGTTTATTTTATAGTCAACTGAATTCTTACATGGGTAATACTATAATTTATAGTTACCAGTAAATGTAGGGTATTTCTAAGACATGACATATTTGTCATGAGTAGTTTCTAAATATGTATGGTCAGCTGATCTATACCTGTGTGTTAGGGGCCTTACTGCAATGTGAAATGAAGTACATGCTGTGAGCAAAATATATCTACCCTTCACTTTAGTCTAACGAGTATAAATTTATGTTTATATTTTGATTTATATAATAACATATTTCTTGAGGTCTAACCAGACAATTACTAAACTCTTCAATAGTTGAAGTTGATTCCAATATCATTAATATTAGGGTAATCCTTACAAATAAGTTTAGATCACTTGTCTGCTGATTAAAATATTTAGATCTTTGTTCTGTAAGTTATTGTAGATTGTCAAATACATATACATTGGTGCTACTGTACCAACCATAACTATACATTGACCATCAGAATGTTACTGATGACAGTATTGTAGTTTGTATATCTACAATCTAGAGTTATTATTGATTTAGGAACACAGTGCTTGAATGGTATGATGGTTTATACCAAAAAGAAAATACCAGGCTGCAAAGGCTAGGGGATTCAAGAAGTCATGAAACTGCCAAAAACATAACACTAAGAAAGTTCTTATACATGTAGTACGTATTTTCAATGGAGAATATATTGTACATGGTTCCAAGAATCAATAGGACAGTACAATATATATAGTGTAGTTACTTTGGAACGTAGTAGATGTATGGAAACGTCACATTCATTTCCAATATATATCGTTTCAAAATAGCTATGTTGTACTCTCCTACATATCTTCAATTGTTGAGAATACATTGTATAGTAGGATGCAAAATGCAAGGCCGTATACAAGAGGTTATAGTGTTGTTTTTATAAGATCCTACTGTACAGATTGTCATTTTCTATTTGCCAATCACTAATGTCATATTGTATGTTATCTTTTCATGTATAGAGAATGGAGTAATGCTTTCAGTCCACCCATTGTACTTCCCAGTGAACAAATGAAGACAGTACAACAACACAATGCTGCTTTAGCATTGAAAAGTAAGTACAACTCCCAACAAACCAAGTTGTGGTAACAGCATACACCTAAAGTTAAGTGCTGTGTAGAAGCATTTGGAGAAACTGTTATCATGTTCAAATCCTATATGTTGTTAGTTGTCTTGGTCTAGATGTATAGTTTTTTTCTTACTACAACTGCTGGCATCAGACCATGGACGAACAGAACCTGTACAAATTAACAGGGAAAGTTAACAACTGAATTGGATTAATAACACTTGGTACAGTATGTTGAAAATACAGAGACTTATATTACATTTCATCATTTGATAAGAACAGCTGTATGCCTCTTTACATAATAGTTCATGTACACAAACAAATTTGAAGTTCCCCTGACATTTCATGCACACATAAAGAGGACATAAATAAAACTGTTCTTATCAAACCATGAAATGTAATACAAGTCTCTGCTGTTCCAACCTGCTGTGCTAAGTGTTATTAATGCAATTCATTTGTTTTACTTTCCTTGTTTATAACAAGTTTTGTTTAGTTTGATGTCAGCAGTTTTAAATGGTTCACTTAGACTAAAACATTCCCATTGTTTATACTCCTGTAATCATAAGCTAAAGAGTGTACACAACAACGAATCTGATAGTTTTTAGTTCAGTCTGATTTGTCAGAAACTCTGTTAAAAGAATGACATTTGTTGCCTGTATTGGTAATGGTTAGTCTACATTGTACTTATAAACACGTACGTATGCTTTCCAATCAATGCCAACCAATGCCAACTGATGGGGTGTCGGTGGCTGAGTGGTGAAACCACTTGCCTCTTACCACTGTGGTTGGGGTTAAAACCAATTAGGGTTTGATTAAATTTACCATGCTGTAAGTAAGAAGAATGTTGTTTAGTTTGACTACCAACCAAAGCAGGTTTTCCTGGGGTACTCTGGTTTCCTCCTGTATAATAAGGGATGGCCCTCAATGGACTTCTTGGGAGACAAGTGTTTATAATACTTAAAAGAACTATCCAGTATAAATAAAGATTATCTATTTTTTATTTATTCTGATGGCTTCACATTTTCACTAACTGATGTTTGCAATAATGTTTAATCTAGCTGTGAAAGATTTTAAAGCAATTATTAACACTAATAGAGTGGTATGGAAAATGCTTAATAAACTGCAAACTTAGAGATCTTCATATTTCATATAAAAATACAGCAAAAATGGATACATTTCTTCTGTTCTTCAATCATGAAAGTGTTACTGATAATGTTAATATTTTTTCATGCTAGGTCCTTTGAAAGATGATAGCCGTAAAGATGATTCAGGAAAAGGAGAGAGTGATGGTGAAGAAGAACTTGAGTTATTGTATGATCCCTGCCTTAACTGTTACTTTGATCCAAAGAGCTGTAAATACTATGAACTTGTTTGAATTGTGACCATCATAATACTTCAAAAGACACATGGTGAAAATACAGTTGTAGCCACAGGTGGTATGTTGCCACAGTTGCAGTGTATGGCTGCATGGTTGTAACCAATCATAGCTGCCATAGCTAGCTGTTGCAGTGTATGGCTGCAGGGTTGTAACCAATCATAGCTGCCATAGCTAGTTGTTGCAGTGTATGGCTGGCTGCAGGTTGTAACCAATATAATGGCATGGTTGTAACCAAATATGTCTGCTACATGTATAGATGCTTGTGTGTGATTTCAAAGTTGCAAAAGTGTATTGTTGCCAAAGTCACTGTTCAGGGTTGAGTCATGTCATACCTATGGTGATGATGATCTGAGGAGCAGTTCTAGTGATGGCACTAGTTTTAGTACAACTTCAAATTTGTTTATGAACACGATCTATTATGTTGCAAAGTTGTAACCATAAATTGCTACCATAGTTGTCAACGTGTATGGCCGCAGAGTTTTTACTCGTGTACATGTATGGCTATCACAGTTGTTGTGCAAGGTTACAATGTATGTCTGCAATAGTTGTAATATATATGGTAAGAAAATGTTCAGACACTCACGCAAGTTGTTTATGCTTTTAAACCAGGTAGTTTGATTCATTGTATGTTTGTTTATACTCTCTAAATCATGTCCTATCAATCTGTGTACATGTATATTGTTCCCTATCTCCTCAAATGTTGGTAGTCATGTTTGTTCGGGCCCTCTGGTATTGTGAAAAAAACAAAATGTGTATCGTGTTTAAAAAAAAAAAATATATTATATATAGGGAAAAGAAACTGAAAAAAAGGACTGAAAAATTTCACACCCTGACCTTACAAAAAGGAAAATATTTTAAACAGACTGAAGCATTTAGAAATAGTAAACTTTAAGGCTTTCTTTAAACAGTTCTTAGCTGGTTCTGCAGTGTTAGGTTTAGGTGTATGAGATGAATGCTGGTATCATACCAATAATAATCATGGTATACCTGACAGAGTTTTCTACACCCTAGCTATTATTCACTGTTAAGCTGGGTTCTACACCTTGATTTGCTCCCACACTATAACTACTACTAAGTTCTTGAAATGTTTATCTATCTATGTACGTACTGAGAGTGGAATTGAAATATATAAACATAGCTATGCATAGTATTGTGTTTAATGCAGATTGTACAGAATTGTGTGAGCAGCACTTGCAGCAGTGCATGTGTACATATATTTACACAATCAAAAGAAAAAAAATGTTTGATGAAGTGCCCTACTCATCTAGACTTCTATAGCGTGACCTAGGCCAGGTCTGGATTAACATATGCCAGCCTATTGGTACCAAGACTGTGAGAAAAGACTCATTAAGATAATAAGAATGTTTTGTTGGCCAATACTAGTACTTTGGTGTGTATATTACAGACATTGCTGAATAAATGTGCTATATAATATAACTACACATTGTCAATAATTTAGGAAACTGGCCATCACATCTATGATATTGATCATACAGTCTGGTATTTCATATCAAAAGTGAAAAGTAAAAATTGTGAAGGATAAATCTTCTTGTGTATGGCTCTATAAGAATAAATAATCATGGACTCTGAGTTCATAATATCAATTGAACATTTCTACTGCCACAGTAAAAATATTTCTTGGGAGGCAAATCCCCAATATTTCAAGTTCTGTGTGACATGTGAAGCCCCGTTTTAGTACATGTACACCCATGGTGCTGCCGATGAGACATCAACAAACATAAATTTATGATTTGCTTCCAAGACATTTTTTTGGCACTGTGGCTAGAAAGTTTTGTTTGATCTATGATATAGGTTTAAAAACAAAAAAGTTTGAATGGAATGTACAACAAACTCAGACATGATGTTGATATTCAAGTATTAGATGACTCTTTATTGAAATATCACTACATGTAGTCTTCAAACTGTCTGTATTTTCACCTTTCGTAATGGGGTTGGATGGGAAATCACCATTTGTACATTATTTATTAAATTTCATGTTGCCATGATGCTTTTAATGTAATTTATCAAAAGACTGTTGAATATAGTAATAATATAATTATTTCATTGTTGCTGTGTAATAATGAAATTATAAATGCTTCTTAGTATTTGATAACTTTAATTCAGACTTTGGCCTGAAATCAATTAATTATACAATGTATATAGTAATAATAATAAAAATTGTATTTGTACATAATGTGAATTGTAGAATAATTGCTAAGTGAGACACTCTTAGAAGGGCTTTACAAGGAGTTAAATGTGTATGAGTATACATTATGTATACACATGTAATTGACTTTTTAATGAAATAAATCTTGATCTGTTTACTTTATTGTCAGAGCTGAACTGTGCTAGTTTACATTGCCTCTGAATTTTTTGGTTTCCATGTTTTTTTAAAATTATATTCAACACCTTGTAGATAGAGATTTTGGCTGCAGTAGAAGAATGGCCATTGACAAAAAAATCTAATTTTGCAATAGGTGTATATCCCTATCAAAGTATTGTAGTCAGGAGGCAATTCATCTCCTAGCAGGCAAATATAGGACTGACACTTACACTGACACAGGCACACACACACAATAGGTGCCAGGAGAAGACAATGCAGCTGTAAATTCACAATTCTCTATAGCAGTACATTGTACATGTATGGTGCTTCTTTCTTTGCTGCAGTGAAATATTTTGTGTAACCACGTCACCCAGGGCCACGTTCAATCATCTACTGCATTGCTCCATGAAAAGCAAGCATAAAATAAAGTATTGATTGTATTTTTTTACTAGGAATACACCCTCTGAGTCTGAGTAAAACTGTCTAATATACAATTAAAGACAATTTTGTGTTCTATTTCATACTTAAACAATTGTTCAACAACTCTGTATTCAAAGTTTGAAAGTATTTTTGATGTGAAAGGTGATGGTTGTTGTGGTGTGTATTGTTGACATGGCAACCGCTGTACTGTTTTTACACATACCAGTTTATAGCTTACCGGTACTATCTACAACATTATTCCAAATTCAACAATGTATATTTCATTGAGCAATTAGTATACGCTGTAGCTTCACTACAACAAAGTCCATTGTTTAATGTAACCAGGGAAACAGAACACCCACCGTACACTTACTGATGAGTACATGTAAAATACTAAAATCTACAAAACCAAAAAATGAGTATTGACATCTAAAATTATGATTAAACTTTGACCATCAGTGCTGTGCTTACTATGAAATGTCAAAAAAAAAAACCCATAAACTACAATCTGATCTTATCAGTATCCCAACATATGGTATAGTTCAGACACTTACCAATGAAGTTATACATTACTTGTTTTATTGAAGCTACAGTAGTATACATCTATTTTGAAATGGTTGAAGTACTAATACCATCTTCATGATCTCATGGTTGTCATTTTTTTCATTCCTATCATTATGTCACCATTTTGTTTCTGGATAAAACACTCAAAAGTGAACGGTTTTGCACCTTGCAATCATTTATTTTCAGTTGTGAAGGAAAGATTTTGTCATACCAAAATATGAATACATTTTCTAGGTAATATTAGAAAGGATAAATGAATTTGCACTTATCAGCATTATACAATATCAAAACCAAAATCCTCTCAAGCTTGTCCAAAGTTTTGTATCATTTTGTTGGATTAGTCTATTTTACTGAGGAATAGGGTTGTTTAACCTTGGGAAAAAGTTACGAATGACATACTGATCAGAAAATGTCCTGTTACATGTTTGTAAATAAAATTGTTTAACTGCTAACTGCAGTGAATATGTACATGTACTTAGATTTGAAATTTAAGAAATCATTACAAATATTGTGTTGCAAATAAGCACATTTTTTTGCAGCAAGTTGTGTACAAAAATATAATGAATTTATGTCAAGAATTGTCAGCAAGTTAAAATAAAGTTGGGAATACTTTTTATCAGTGAACCTGATCTGCATTGTTGTTGTTGTTGTTGACTGTCAGAGTGATTGTTCAATAGTGATAAAGGGGTGAGATCAATAGTTCAATGTAGGATAAAAAACTAAATTCTTATACTCAAGGCCTCAGTGTCCCCCCCCCCCCCAACTAAATTGGCCAAAATTGAAAATTGCTTCAAACCGCACAATCTATGTCAAATCAGTATGTAGTAGTATCATAATGCTATGAATATAAAGTCAGTATGTAGAGAGGAAAGAATAGCTTTTTTGTTGACACTTTACTTTATTTTAGTGCCATGCATTTACTTAGCAAAAATTCTTACATTTCTCAATTGTGACAAGTCACATTTTGGAAGAAGTGTTTTGTATTTAGGGGTACAAAACATCCATTAAAAGTAAAATCAATTTCATAGGATGAGAACTAAAATGGCTCAATTCCTCACCCCACCCCACCCTAAAGTAAAATAATTAATTTAGTTTTTTATCCTACAGCACCAGAATCCACATTTGTGGAGTGCAAACAACAATGAATCTTTCAGTCCATAATTTACTGCATGCTATACATGATCTTTATGAGTTTTCCCTATGAGCCATAACGAGCCCACACTTGTGTAAGTGTGGACGAAAAGATGTCTATCTTATCACCATATCCTACGTTTTCGCTTCAAGTTGCTATTCTGATATGTAGTTGCATCTATATCATTCTTCATTTCCTTCAATCATTTGAATGAAGATATTTCTCAAGGTTGAAATCTGCACAATTTCACCGCCATCAATAACAGAAAACTGGAGTCTCAGTCTGCAGAACATAATCAGAAATCACCATTTACAAATGACTGTGTACAGTATATAAATTATATACTAAAGAAAATATCATCATCTATTGGATTGACACTAGTACTGCTGTTAATGTTAGTGTCCCTGTAAATGGTGACATCTTGTGCACTATTTGCCAGGGGCTCAATCCAAAACTTTGTTGACATCTCTATGATAGTTTAATCGTACCAATTCTTTCATATGCTTCACAAATTTGGGCAACTGAAATTACAGGTCTAGAAAGATTATGTATGTCTCTTTATTACAGGTTTATTTTAGGTGTGAGTAAACATACTCAATTTGAAGGAATTAGAGCTGAGTTAGATAGACTGCCATTAAAGATTAGTCTTCATATGTCTGTGTTTAAATATTGGAGTAAATTAAATAGTTTGCCAAGTAATCACACATTCTGAAAATACTGAATATATAAATTCACCATGGGCAAATTTTATTCATCAGAAGTTACAATCATACTAAAGTGTTCAAATAATTTGGAGTTAAATCATATCATCAGTAAATAAGGAAAAAAATTATCCAATGAATATTTGATTACTTGGATTTTACACTACGTAGAAATTTGTCAAAATGGAAAAAAAAGTAAACCAAGATTACCTTTAAATGAAAGAATTTGTCACAGATGCAATAATAATGAAATAGATGATGAGTTTCACTTATTATTTTCATGTAAGGAACTCAAATCTGAAAGAATTGTAAGTTTAAAATTTCTACTTTTATCACTATATCACAAAAAGAAAAAGTGTTAAAAATGATAATGAAACACAATTATCTTAATCTTGCTTTATTTTTTAAAAACACTGCTATGTGCCGATTCTCCAGTAGATCCATGCAGTAAGTTGATTGTATACTTATCAATTGTGAACCTTTTATATTTCATTTTGTTTTTCAAAATTTGAATCACACACACACACACACACACACGCACACGCACACACACTCACACACACACACACAAACACACACACAAACACATTTCACCATGCCATGCCAATAGTACTATTGAACCTTAGCTCAGTAGTGCTAAAAATCATAACATTCACATCCTGTTCAATAGGTAGCCAATATCCTATAGACTAACACTAAAGCAAACGGATTGTTCTTAAGTAGAAAACCAAATGTAGTAATTGAAAACCAAAACATACTCAGGTAGACACACCATAGTAAACTTTACCCAGAACCTTCACGTACATTGAACATGTCAATACCATATAACAATAACAACACTATGATTATCCATTTTCAATTTATTTCTGATAAATCCTCAATTTTGTACACCTCAGAAAAATTTGATCCATAACATTTCTTTCATTCATATCGTCTCTACAGTACAAAAGTGTGATGTAAACCCTATACCTAAATGACTTGAAATATAAAACATTAATTTGTATTCAAAGACTCAACATCATAAACCAGTAAGCTGTTACTACACAGTAGAATTTAGATAGTTGATGTATATAATACATTCGTATTTGTTTATTATAGATGTTACCATGGAAATGAGGTAGGTATATAGACTCAATTACACATTATGGTATTTTTGAATTGTGTTGATAGTGACAGTGTTTGTATATAAAGTGATATATTTCATCATCATCATCATCACATAGACAACTTTCATCAAATGTCGTTTAATAGTTAATACTATACAAAGTTTGGTAGCAGTACTATGTTCACACTTTGAATTGCATAAAATTTGGTGTCGTGTCAGAAGAGTTTATCCTTTAGTGGGGGGGGGGGTGTGACGACATGGGTTAGCGTCAGTATGATGAAGACATCTGAGAGATTCAGATGACAGCTACATAGTTGCTTAATATCAGACTTCAAAAATAGCACCAATGGCATTGTAGCACAACTGTACAGTTTTCAAAATTGTTTGTCCACATGCTGATCCATGCTAGGTATAGGTGTTCATTTGCTGAATGTTTGTCCAGTTGCACATCCGACCATGTTGTTATCTTTACAATATATTATGGCTGTTGCTATGGGCATGGTCTTGTTGCTAGGCATATTTGCATACATTTTTTGAATGTTTATTCAGTAATGTCCCAACACAGACACCACACCATGCATAAGTTGTCCACACACACATGCGCCGCACCATGCCTAAAGCACTACTGAACCTTATCAGTTCAGTTGTGCTAATAAAATGTAACTTGAATCATAACAACTATTGCTGTTGGTAAAACTTTACATGGTTACAGTACATGTTGTAATCTGACTTTGGAAAAATTACAGAGATGTTTACTTGTGTCTGCAGTAAAATATCATTTGATGTGCATGTATGCTATCACTATCAATGTCTTTCTGTATCTGTCTGTCTGTGTGTGTGTTGTTGTTATTGTAAGTCACTGTGGGAAAAGAGGACATTCAACATTTTGGTGTCTAATTGACTTAATCAAAATCTACCTTATTTCTGTAATACTTCAGACAAGCTCCATGTACACTACATTGCTGACAAAACTTTGTATAATGACTGTTTAGCTTTAATTAGCCAAATGTACATCACCATTCTAAAATGAAGGCTTATAATTGTATTGTTTGTGCTCATTTTTCTGATATCACGTCCTGAGATGACACACACTGTCATATTTTCCCAACCAAAGTGTTGGTGCTGACCTTTCAGTTATTGGGATCAAAATATGAAATTCTTTGGTACATATTAATTATTGCAATGAAACAGTAAACACTGAAATTATTTTTTTGTCATGCATAAGTTGCTGTTCATAGGCGGCTATAAACAGTTGTATGAAATTATAACTAAAACAGCCAAAACATTATTATCAAATGCTGTTTAGTATATTATGGAATCCCATGATTCAAGATGGGTGCCAGTGTGGTGTACTCTGCATGGGTATTGGCATGTGTGCTTGCAGTTCTCTGCAGATGTACTTTCATAACTGTAGCTGGTGAGTGTGCAGCAGAAAACAGCACAAGTAGGAGTGCCAATACCACTGAGTACCCACACTGGCACTCTTATGGCATGAGGTTCTATTCTTATTATGTAAGTAACATATATTTATTTAAAACACCAAACTCTCTGAACAATAAGATTGCGCGTTCATGTGATTTTGTGTACATAATATACATGGAACAATCAAGCCATAATTTGCACACATGTATGCATGGCATAATAACTATATGGCATTATGACCACCTAGTACACCCATTAATTTAACTCTTAGAACGTCATGTACTCATACATGCATGAGGCTGTATGGCTACCCTATGTCCAGTATTCTTCAAAAAATCCATAGAAAAATCCACTCAAACTTGGAGGGAAAATTTGAACCTTTTAGAAACCCAATGTGATTTTCCTAATTCACACACATTTTACACTTGATATTTAATGTTTAGCTTCTTAAACTTGTGGCAAGAATATTGATAAGTAGGCATAAAGGCCTTATGTGCATATCAATAGGGGTTGGATGATAAGATGCCGCTCATTATGCTAGATGACTTTGACCATGTAACACACTCACAGAGCTCATAGAATACCTATGAAACTGCTGTTTTAAGGTGTATACTATTACTGATTTCATGTCTCCTAATATTGGACCATGGTATTATTAATATACAGGAAAGAAATCGGTCACACTGTATTTTTGAAAATAGTTGCGTTCTGGGGTCTGTTTTCGTGAAAATGTTGGTTTGATCTACATTGGAAAGTGTTGAGACACTGACCTGGGATTGAAAATTAGCCCATTAAATATAAAGTTTATAGGTGTCATGTGTTGGGGTGGTTCTTGGGCTATCACTGTCGATAGATAACACACCAGTATGTGTACACATGTCTTAGATGTAGGGACTCCAACATTATGTAAATCAAACCATAAATACATGAATTCTACATGTCCTACATGGTCAATCAGGAATGTGATGATAAAAAGACTGAATTTTCTCCAAGCTTTTTCTGTAGATAATCTGATTCAACAAATTTAAATCAATCTAAATTTTGTATTTTGGACTTGCATCAATGGGGAAAAAAGTTTTGCATTTTGTGCATAGGAAAATGTTATAAAATATCAACATATACAAGACAAGTCTAAGTCTAACTCAAGTAATCTACAAAAGGTGAACCCAGCCAGGCAACAAGGAACTGATGATTAGTCTCTAACAGGCTTCCCACAAATGCAAAATGTATTTCAGTTTTCAAATTTAAAACACTTACTAATTAAGTAGGTTTCTTAACTCAAGCAAGCTAAAAAAAGGTGAACCCATGCAAAACATAACTTAATACACTGATGTTGCTAAGAAATCTAAGAAAAGGCTTGCAGCTACAAAAATGAATCACAGTTGTCAAATTCTAAGTGAGTATATGAAATCAGCCAGAATTTCAAGCTGGTTCATGCTAGCTGCAACCAAGCAGGCTTTTTCAGTGATACATTAGATTTAGTGACGAAAACTATACAAATGAGTTGAAATAAAAAATACATGTACTACAGTTTCTGTAATTAATACATATAGTAACACCAGGTTTAAGCTAATTTTTACTTTCAAAAAATTACATGCAGAGTACTGAAAAACACAATGTAATTTACAGCTTTCTTCTATAATCAATACCAGCTGAAATATAGATATAGAGATCAAATCAAATGACACAAAATGTACATGGACTAGACTTTCATCATTACATGTACTAATTCAAGTTTCTCCGATAGTAAGTGCTTTTTATTATTCATGCATAAAAAAACAAGTATTCATTCTATGATTTGAATTGAACAAGATCTTGTAAACTATCACCAATCATATAAAACATTGAAACATAAAATATTGATTTGGTATTATATTCAGGATCAGAATCAACAAATTATGAACTTCAAATCATTCAAACATTTTCAACTGTTTCAGCTTTACCACAAAATCTGAATTTCCATCTACTGGAATGCAATTTTATCCTCCTGAGTTTTTGAGATAGTCTTAGTGAACAGGATAATGTATAGGAATCTCAATTATCAAATAAGAACTTCAACATACAATGCTTGACATTATCTTTTCACAGTATGAACACAAGATACATATAGCACTAATTCATTGTACATGTATCTGAACTTTGATATAAATTTCATAACATATTTACATATTTCTAGACTGAGCGATTTGTTGTGGGTGCTGTTTTGTACGTTAGTACTTAAAGAGAACAAAGCACAACAATGAATCAATAAATCTAACATTATTCCCTGTCACTTGGTACAGTCAAAACATTTCTCAACAATTTTGAATTAAACTGAAATCAATGCTCCCATCATGTGATAAGAAAATCTGACAAGCTTCATCAGACATAAACTTCATGAACACCTCTAAATACATAATATGATGCAAAAGTTAGCTACCAGTGAATTACGTCTTTTAACTGTTCCATTCCCTGTATGTTGCATTGTATTGTTATAGACACAGATAAGGAAAGCCAACTATGCAGATCCAGGAGTTAATAAACAGTTTGCATATGTTGCAAATATTAATCACACAATTTTTAAGTTACAAATGTAAGACGGTGCAAATTTGACACTCGGTGCACATATAGATTATCTAACTGTATTTTATATTCCTGATCTCCTTCTACTCCTAATACCATGATATAGTGTTGATGTTAGTCTGGACAGAACCCTGGCCGTGGAATAAACCACCAAACTATTGATTTTCAATATACTGTTTGTAGCTTTTTTTCCAAAGTGCATATCATGACCAAATCCGATGTTGCTTGAGTGTGGCATACTGGGGGTATTTGCACAAGTGCTTGCAGTGTTCACTGTGGTCATATTTTCATGAGCATACCAAGTGAAAATGCACCAGCAAAAAATCTACTTTGAAAACAATCAACTTAATTCTTCAATTTTATACATGTACTGTAATGTTAAAATTAATTATAACTTAATGTTCTGCATGGTTGGCTTTGATTGACTGTATCATAAGAATTCCTTCCCTGTATCAGATCCACTTTACTTTGAGTTTGTCAAGACATGATAGATGTCGTTGAGACTTGAGTCTACACACTCTAAGAAGGCACCAACATTTTGAGACTGTGGGTACGATGTAACATTACATCCTGATCTGTCATTGCCCATCTGATAGCCGACTCCTAGACCATCAGCAACAACAGGTGCAAAACCTCCAAGTAGAATAGCTGAACTAGCGACAGTGCTGGTTGACAGAATTATGTGAGTGATGTCTTTGTAAGCTGGATCTTCAAATAAGGCAGGAGTGTGACCACTTTGTTGTGCAAGCCATTTAAGTGCAAATAGATGACGGTCCCAACCTTGACCTAAAAAAGACAAAAACGTGAAACATAAATAACTTGATGAGAATTATAAAGCTTTAATCATTACACACACAACATAATTTGTTAATTCTTGTCACTTGAACTAGGTGGTGCGGTTTAATATCATATGTTACTTTCCAACCGTGGAGCATAAAATAGTTAAATGCATTCAATTATGCAACCATGTTAAACACTGGCTTATTGTAATAATAATTGTTTTAAATAATGGACAGAAAGATAGACGAATGTAAGCCAAAGTAGTAGTCCCATCAGCGCTTAGCCAGTTGGGGACTAAAAATACAGGGCTATTGCAAGCACACACAGATCAGAATTCTAATTATTACAAGGTACATATTTTTATCTTCCTTATCATATTGCTTTGTGAGAAAATTCCAACAAAGAAAGTCTTTGGAAACACATAGCTGCACACAAACTACATGTAATTTATAAAATTCAATTCACATCAGATATTACAGGAAACATCAAAGTAGTACTTGTAAGTTCGATAATCACTGTAATATCAACTCATTTGAGGGTTTAAATTATACTAAGGGTTATATGTCAAAAATTGCAAAAAATAAATGACTACTCACTACTACTTATTCGTTTTTTTTGTTTTTTTTTAAAGCACTAATTATTCCTACCAATCCTTAGAATTCAGGAACATTTATTTACAGAATAAACAATCCATAACACTGTGATACAAAAAGTGACTGTAAACTGACTTGTTCTACTCAAAGAATGAACTGACAATGGCAATGCTACCCATGATTCTTTGCAAGTTGACAGTAACCAATCATGTCATAGCATTATATACCCATCATGCATAGCTGTACAATAGAACAGACTCAATTGTTGACAAATTTCATCATTGACAAAGATTATTCCATTTAAATAGAGGGTGGACAAATAGTATGGACAATCACCATTCTTTCACTGAATTCAGAAGGAATATTCCATTTTCAATATAGTATGGACAATCACCATTCACCAATGATTCTTTTCATGGAAAGTGATTGATGATGTCATTACATTCTGTACCCATCATGCACTACAGTCCAATAGAACAGAGTTACTTGTTTACAAATTCTATCAGTGACACAGATTATTCCATTTCACTATAGGGTGGATATTTATCATTTTATCACTGAAAGAATATTTCTTTTCAAAGTAAAAGTAAAACAATTCACACCAAAGACAAAACAGTACGTCATAGCATATAATTTACTTGAATTTGTTACTGCTAAAGA
Source organism: Glandiceps talaboti (assembly GCF_964340395.1). Lineage (NCBI taxonomy): Eukaryota > Metazoa > Hemichordata > Enteropneusta > Spengelidae > Glandiceps > Glandiceps talaboti. Next base: position 30,642,987 of record NC_135549.1, on the reverse strand, counting down.
ATTAACTTGATTTGCAGTATAATTTGAGACGTTTTTATCTCCATTTATGGATATTAATATAATAATTTGCATGTCCAGGAACGGTGTCTTCTACTTAGTATTTTATATGTCAAGACATCGATAGCAATATCCCAAATGAGTATAAGACCAATCTACCCACAACATTCTCAGTCTAACATTTTTGTCAGAAAATTACAATTTTATGATCACTTTCCATGAAAAGAATTGGTGAATGGTGATTGTTCATACTACTATTGAAAGACAGTCAGAGAAAAACAGACAGTCAGAGAAAGGCAGACGAAAGGAAAGACACAGACACAAACAGATAAACAAACTAAGAAACAGATACTATAGTTAGAGTCAGACAGACAGACAGACAGACAGACAGACAGACAGACACGGCCAGGCAGATAGGTTGACAAATTGCTATGACAATTGTATAAACTTCTTTTCTGTTGTGCCAAGAAAACTAAAGACTTATATTAATAAAACAATTATGATGACATTGATATAAATTATAATTGATGCTAAAATTTATCAAATGTTAAAATTCATATAATATTAATATCAAATCAATCCTTAGCTAGTAGAAATTATGATGGCACTGCATAGTCATCTATTCTAAGACCTATTCTAATTTCAAAGTCTATCATTTTCTTTAGTACTCAATATATTCAGAAGAAAAGAATTCTACAAGACTATACTTACTGGTACTTGCTGTAAATTAGTCCTACTATTATCATTATAACTCACTTTTCAAGAATAAAATAGTCCCTAACACTACAAAAAGTGATGTACACTGAAGTACAAACTTGTTCTATTCAAACAAAGAATGAACTGACAATGACTATTCTACCCATGATTCTTTGCAAGTTGAAAGTGACCAATCATGTCATTGCATTCTATACCCATCATGCATAGCTGTACAATAGAACAGACTCAATTGTTGACAAATTTCATCATTGACAAAGATTATTCCATTTCAATACAGGGTGGACAAATAGTATGGACAATCACCATTCTTTCACTGAATTCAGAAGGAATATTCCATTTTCAATATAGTATGGACAATCACCATTCACCAATGATTCTTTTCATGGAAAGTGATTGATGATGTCATTACATTCTGTACCCATCATGCACTACAGTCCAATAGAACAGAGTTACTTGTATACAAATTCTATCAGTGACACAGATTATTCCATTTCATTATAGGGTGGACATTTATTATTTTATCACTGAAAGAATATTTCTTTTCAAAATAAAAGTAAAACAATTGACACCAATGACAAAACAGTACGTCATAGCATATAATTTACTTGAATTTGTTACTACTAAAGAATTAACTTGATTTACAGTATAATTTGAGACGTTTTTATCTCTATTTAATGAATTAATATAATAATTTGCATGTCGTGGAACGGTGTCTTCTATTTAATATTTTAATGTCTAGACATCGATAGCAATATCCCAAATGAGTATAAGACCAATCTACCCACAACTTTCTCAGTCTAACATTTTTGTCGGAAAATTACAATTTTATGATCACTTTCAATAAAAAGAATTGGTGAATGGTGATTCTCTATACTACTATTGAAAGTCAGTCAGAGAAAAACAGACAGCCAGAGAAAGGCAGATGAAAGGAAAGACACAGACACAAACAGATAAACAAACTAAGAAACAGATACTATAGATAGAGTCAGACAGACAGACAGACACACAGACAGACAGACAGACAGACAGACAGACAGACATGGACAGGCAGATAGGTTGACAAATTGCTATGACAATGGTATAAAGTAAACTTTTTTTCTGTTGTGCCAAGAAAACTAAAGACTTATATTAATAAAACAATTATGATGACATTGATATAAATTATAATTGATGCTAAAATTTATCAAATGTTAAAATTCATATAATATTAATATCAAATCAATCCTTAGCTAGTAGAAATTATGATGGCACTGCATAGTCATCTATTCTAAGACCTATTCTAACTTCAAAGTCTATCATTTTCGTTAGTACTCAATATATTCAGAAGAAAAGAATTCTACAAGACTATACTCACTAGTACTTGCTGTAAATTAATCCTACTAAATCATTAGAACTCACTTTTCCAGAATAAAACAGTCCATAAAACTACAAAAAGTGATGTACACTGAAGTACAAACTTGTTCTATTCAAACAAAGAATGAACTGACAATGACTATTCTACCCATCATTCTTTGCAAGTTGAAAGTGACCAATCATGTCATTACATTCTATACCCATCATGCATAGCTGTACAATAGAACAGACTTAATTGTTGACAAATTTCATCATTGACAAAGATTATTCCATTTCAATACAGGGTGGACAAATAGTATGGACAATGTCCATTCTTAATAGAGTATGGACAATCACCATTCTTTCACTGAATTCAGAAGGAATATTCCATTTTCAATATAGTATGGACAATCACCATTCACCAATGATTCTTTTCATGGAAAGTGATTGATGATGTCATTACATTCTGTACCCATCATGCACTACAGTCCAATAGAACAGAGTTACTTGTTTACAAATTCTATCAGTGACACAGATTATTCCATTTCACTATAGGGTGGATATTTATCATTTTATCACTGAAAGAATATTTCTTTTCAAAATAAAAGTAAAACAATTCACACCAATGACAAAACAGTACGTCATAGCATATAATTTACTTGAATTTGTTACTACTAAAGAATTAACTTGATTTGCAGTATAATTTGAGACGTTTTTATCTGTATTTATGGATATTAATATAATAATTTGCATGCCCAGGAACGGTGTCTTCTACTTAATATTTTAATGTCAAGACATCGATAGCAATATCCCAAATGAGTATAAGACCAATCTACCCACAACTTTCTGAGTCTAACATTTTTGTCGGAAAATTACAATTTTATGATCACTTTCAATAAAAAGAATTGGTGAATGGTGATTGTCCATACTACTATTGAAAGACAGTCAGAGAAAAACAGACAGTCAGAGAAAGGCAGATGAAAGGAAAGATGCAGACACAAACAGATAAACAAACTAAGAAACAGATACTATAGTTAGAGCCAGACAGACAGACAGACAGACAGACAGACAGACAGACAGACACGGACAGGCAGATCGGGTGACAAATTGCTATGACAATTGTATAAACTTCTTTTCTGTTGTGCCAAGAAAACTAAAGACTTATATTAATAAAACAATTATGATGACATTGATATAAATTATAATTGATGCTAAAATTTATCAAATGTTAAAATTCATATAATATTAATATCAAATCAATCCTTAGCTAGTAGAAATTATGATGGCACTGCATAGTCATCTATTCTAAGACCTATTCTAACTTCAAAGTCTATCATTTTCTTTAGTACTCAATATAAAAGAATTCTACAAGACTATACTCACTGGTACTTGCTGTAAATTACTCCTACTAAATCATTAGAACTCACTTTTCCAGAATAAAACAGTCCATAACACTACAAAAAGTGATGTACACTGAAGTACAAACTTGTTCTATTCAAACAAACAAAGAATGAACTGACAATGACTATTCTACCCATGATTCTTTGCAAGTTGAAAGTGACCAATTATGTCATTGCATTCTATACCCATCATGCATAGCTGTACAATAGAACAGACTCAATTGTTGACAAATTTCATCATTGACAAAGATTATTCCATTTCAATACAGGGTGGACAAATAGTATGGACAATCACCATTCTTTCACTGAATTCAGAAGGAATATTCCATTTTCAATATAGTATGGACAATCACCATTCACCAATGATTCTTTTCATGGAAAGTGATTGATGATGTCATTACATTCTGTACCCATCATGCACTCATTCCAATAGAACAGAGTTACTTGTATACAAATTCTATCAGTGACATAGATTATTCCATTTCATTATAGGGTGGACATTTATTATTTTATCACTGAAAGAATATTTCTTTTCAAAGTAAAAGTAAAACAATTGACACCAATGACAAAACAGTACGTCATAGCATATAATTTACTTGAATTTGTTACTACTAAAGAATTAACTTGATTTGCAGTATAATTTGAGACGTTTTTATCTCTATTTATGGAATTAATATAATAATTTGCATGTCGTGGAACGGTGTCTTCTATTTAATATTTTACTGTCAAGACATCGATAGCAATATCCCAAATGAGTATAAGACCAATCTACCCACAACTTTCTCAGTCTAACATTTTTGTCGGAAAATGACAATTTTATGATCACTTTCAATAAAAAGAATTGGTGAATGGTGATTGTCCATACTACTATTGAAAGACAGTCAGAGAAAAACAGACAGTCAGAGAAAGGCAGATGAAAGGAAAGATGCAGACACAAATAGATAAACAAACTAAGAAACAGATACTATAGTTAGAGCCAGACAGACAGACAGACAGACAGACAGACACGGACAGGCAGATCGGGTGACAAATTGCTATGACAATTGTATAAACTTCTTTTCTGTTGTGCCAAGAAAACTAAAGACTTATATTAATAAAACAATTATGATGACATTGATATAAATTATAATTGATGCTAAAATTTATCAAATGTTAAAATTCATATAATATTAATATCAAATCAATCCTTAGCTAGTAGAAATTATGATGGCACTGCATAGTCATCTATTCTAAGACCTATTCTAACTTCAAAGTCTATCATTTTCTTTAGTACTCAATATAAAAGAATTCTACAAGACTATACTCACTGGTACTTGCTGTAAATTACTCCTACTAAATCATTAGAACTCACTTTTCCAGAATAAAACAGTCCATAACACTACAAAAAGTGATGTACACTGAAGTACAAACTTGTTCTATTCAAACAAACAAAGAATGAACTGACAATGACTATTCTACCCATGATTCTTTGCAAGTTGAAAGTGACCAATTATGTCATTGCATTCTATACCCATCATGCATAGCTGTACAATAGAACAGACTCAATTGTTGACAAATTTCATCATTGACAAAGATTATTCCATTTCAATACAGGGTGGACAAATAGTATGGACAATCACCATTCTTTCACTGAATTCAGAAGGAATATTCCATTTTCAATATAGTATGGACAATCACCATTCACCAATGATTCTTTTCATGGAAAGTGATTGATGATGTCATTACATTCTGTACCCATCATGCACTCATTCCAATAGAACAGAGTTACTTGTATACAAATTCTATCAGTGACATAGATTATTCCATTTCATTATAGGGTGGACATTTATTATTTTATCACTGAAAGAATATTTCTTTTCAAAGTAAAAGTAAAACAATTGACACCAATGACAAAACAGTACGTCATAGCATATAATTTACTTGAATTTGTTACTACTAAAGAATTAACTTGATTTGCAGTATAATTTGAGACGTTTTTATCTCTATTTATGGAATTAATATAATAATTTGCATGTCTAGGAACGGTGTCTTCTACTTAATATTTTACTGTCAAGACATCGATAGCAATATCCCAAATGAGTATAAGACCAATCTACCCACAACTTTCTGAGTCTAACATTTTTGTCGGAAAATGACAATTTTATGATCACTTTCAATAAAAAGAATTGGTGAATGATGATTGTCCATACCAGCGTGCGAAATTAACGCCGGTCCTTCGGCCCGAGACCAACAGATTTCCGTTCGGACCGACAGTTTTTCAGAATTACAACAATGTATCGGTCCTTATGACCGACTGAAATTTGGAGTAAATAATAACATTTATTCAAAGATATATCCAATTTTACCTACATGAATCTGATCTTGTGTTACCTATTTTACTCTCGACATCATCTCGTTCAAGTCAAGCGACACAGAGCTAGCTCGCTACGTGTTGTTGTCAATGTTGATATCATGTCTACATATGACGTAGCATACAGCATTTACATTATGAAATTATGTTAGCAAACACATAATTGACCGAATTTCTCCAATTATTTGTGTCTTGACTGATCAGAACGTCTTAGACATCCAGACCCATTTTACGCATTCAGCACATGCGTCTTTTCCCACCATGATATAGTAATTGTTGTAAAGTTTACTGTTCTAAGTGTATGAAACTTTTAACGTGTTTGAGACAGTTCCACGTTGTATTTATAAAGTATGTGGCGATATTTAGAAGGCAGCAATGAGCTTCCGAAGAAGAAGACGAATTTAAACAGACACTGTTTTTTAAAGGCTGGTATTAAAGCTGGTAAATGTTAGCAGGTTTCCCGATCAATTTACCTGGGTTCCTCTTGTGTGTGGCCATGATCAAAACAAACTGACGGAAAACATATAAATTACTCTGAAAATGGCGTTTTAACTAATAAAGAAGGCAGGCACACTTCGTAAAATATCTTCAGTACGATAGGTTTTTTTTTGTAGAACAGTAAAAAAAATGCGTAGTCTGATTGCTTTCAATTTGATTCATATGATAATGTATGTCCTGTCATGTTGTAATCAACGTATAAACTTAGAAATGTTGCATTTTTATTTGTTGCCATTGTTTTATCTGGAAAATTACTGCATCATGCCAAACACGAGTACATATAGTTGATGACACATTATAGTACAGTTACCATATCACGCTCCCACGTCAAAAAAACTTGCATTGTAAGACATGTTTAGCCATACTTCTCTTCATCATGGTCCGATTTCTTACACAAACAGTCGAGTCAGAGACGATACTCAATACACCACTGTATGGTATACGGATAGGGCTTTATGGGGGGGGGGGGGGGGGGCTTCAGTACATATTTGAAGGAAGAAGAAACCGCTATGTGTCACTTTTGTGGATGGAAATTGAAATAAAGTGAATACACAGTTTTCAAGAGGGATAGTTATGCGACAAAACCTTCTGCCATGATGAAGTTGTGGGTCTACTTTCACTAAGAGTTGGAAAGCTACATCAGCTGTTGCCACAGACGATGAATATGACTTTGGATATGTGATTCAGAATTTAGTGAATCGTACAGAGAGGACGGAGAGGACTGTGATCTCTTAGAGATTGCAGATAATGCATATTTAATGATTCATTCACCCATATTATCTACAATCTATGGATATGTATTTCTATGGTGTAATGAATACATTCAGTCTCAGACCACTATAGTCTATAGGAACAGATTATGCGAGAATGAATATTCATAGTTTCTGGGTTCATAGTTACAAATGACAATCTCTACTCATAGAGTCAAATATTACTTGGTAGTGAATCAAAATTTACTTCCAAGTTATTTGTTGACTCTGTGAGTGGAAATTTTATGAAATAATAGTGGATAGTGAACAATTCGTTGTACTCTCTTTTACTTTAGTATATCTAAAGATATGTTGTATCATATTAAAGTTCAAAATCACTAAATCTGTAAATGGAGGGTATATAAATATAGGTCGTGAACGTGAACTGCATTGAGTATGGACCAGCAGATTTCCTTAAGGACCAGCAGTATTTGCTACATGTCGGTCCTTATGACCAGTAGTCATTTTCCCTTAAGTTCACACACTGGTCCATACTACTATTGAAAGACAGTCAGAGAAAAACAGACAGCCAGAGAAAGGCAGATGAAAGGAAAGACACAGACACAAATAGATAAACAAACTAAGATACAGATACTATAGTTAGAGCCAGACAGACAGACAGACAAACAGACAGACAGACAGACAGACAGACAGCCAGACAGACAGACAGACAGACATGGACAGGCAGATAGGTTGACAAATTGCTATGACAATGGTATAAAAATTAAACTTTTTTTATGTTGTGCCAAGAAAACTAAAGACTTATATTAATAAAACAATTATGATGACATTGATATAAATTATAATTGATGCTAAAATTTATCAAATGTTAAAATTCATATAATATTAATATCAAATCAATCCTTAGCTAGTAGAAATTATGATGGCACTGCATAGTCATCTATTCTAAGACCTATTCTAACTTCAAAGTCTATCATTTTCTTTAGTACTCAATATATTCAGAAGAAAAGAATTCTACAAGACTATACTCACTAGTACTTGCTGTAAATTATTCCTAGTAAATCATTAGAACTCACTTTTCCAGAATAAAACAGTCCATAACACTACAAAAAGTGATGTACACTGAAGTACAAACTTGTTCTATTCAAACAAAGAATGAACTGACAATGACTATTCTACCCACGATTCTTTCAAGTTGAAAGTGACCAATTATGTCATTGCATTCTATACCCATCATGCATAGCTGTACAATAGAACAGACTCAATTATTGACAAATTTCATCATTGACAAAGATTATTCCATTTCAATACAGGGTGGACAAATAGTATGGACAATCACCATTCTTTCACTGAATTCAGAAGGAATATTCCATTTTCAATATAGTATGGACAATCACCATTCACCAATGATTCTTTTCATGGAAAGTGATTGATGATGTCATTACATTCTGTACCCATCATGCACTACAGTCCAATAGAACAGAGTTACTTGTATACAAATTCTATCAGTTACACAGATTATTCCATTTCATTATAGGGTGGATATTTATCATTTTATCACTGAAAGAATATTTCTTTTCAAAGTAAAAGTAAAACAATTCACACCAAAGACAAAACAGTACGTCATAGCATATAATTTACTTGAATTTGTTACTACTAAAGAATTAACTTGATTTGCAGTATAATTTGAGACGTTTTTATCTGTATTTATGGATATTAATATAATAATTTGCATGTCCAGGAACGGTGTCTTCTACTTAATATTTTAATGTCAAGACATCGATAGCAATATCCCAAATGAGTATAAGACCAATCTACCCACAACTTTCTCAGTCTAACATTTTTGTCGGAAAATGACAATTTTATGATCACTTTCAATAAAAAGAATTGGTGAATGGTGATTGTCCATACTACTATTGAAAGACAGTCAGAGAAAAACAGACAGTCAGAGAAAGGCAGATGAAAGGAAAGATGCAGACACAAATAGATAAACAAACTAAGAAACAGATACTATAGTTAGAGCCAGACAGACAGACAGACAGACAGACAGACACGGACAGGCAGATCGGGTGACAAATTGCTATGACAATTGTATAAACTTCTTTTCTGTTGTGCCAAGAAAACTAAAGACTTATATTAATAAAACAATTATGATGACATTGATATAAATTATAATTGATGCTAAAATTTATCAAATGTTAAAATTCATATAATATTAATATCAAATCAATCCTTAGCTAGTAGAAATTATGATGGCACTGCATAGTCATCTATTCTAAGACCTATTCTAACTTCAAAGTCTATCATTTTCTTTAGTACTCAATATAAAAGAATTCTACAAGACTATACTCACTGGTACTTGCTGTAAATTACTCCTACTAAATCATTAGAACTCACTTTTCCAGAATAAAACAGTCCATAACACTACAAAAAGTGATGTACACTGAAGTACAAACTTGTTCTATTCAAACAAACAAAGAATGAACTGACAATGACTATTCTACCCATGATTCTTTGCAAGTTGAAAGTGACCAATTATGTCATTGCATTCTATACCCATCATGCATAGCTGTACAATAGAACAGACTCAATTGTTGACAAATTTCATCATTGACAAAGATTATTCCATTTCAATACAGGGTGGACAAATAGTATGGACAATCACCATTCTTTCACTGAATTCAGAAGGAATATTCCATTTTCAATATAGTATGGACAATCACCATTCACCAATGATTCTTTTCATGGAAAGTGATTGATGATGTCATTACATTCTGTACCCATCATGCACTCATTCCAATAGAACAGAGTTACTTGTATACAAATTCTATCAGTGACATAGATTATTCCATTTCATTATAGGGTGGATATTTATTATTTTATCACTGAAAGAATATTTCTTTTCAAAGTAAAAGTAAAACAATTGACACCAATGACAAAACAGTACGTCATAGCATATAATTTACTTGAATTTGTTACTACTAAAGAATTAACTTGATTTGCAGTATAATTTGAGACGTTTTTATCTCTATTTATGGAATTAATATAATAATTTGCATGTCGTGGAACGGTGTCTTCTATTTAATATTTTACTGTCAAGACATCGATAGCAATATCCCAAATGAGTATAAGACCAATCTACCCACAACTTTCTAAGTCTAACATTTTTGTCGGAAAATTACAATTTTATGATCACTTTCAATAAAAAGAATTGGTGAATGGTGATTGTCCATACTACTATTGAAAGATATTCAGAGAAAAACAGACAGCCAGAGAAAGGCAGATGAAAGGAAAGACACAGACACAAATAGATAAACAAACTAAGAAACAGATACTATAGTTAGAGCCAGACAGACAGACATTTAGACAGACAGACAGACAGACAGACAGACAGACAGACATGGACAGGCAGATAGGGTGACAAATTCCTATGACAACTGTATAAACTTCTTTTCTGTTGTGCCAAGAAAACTAAAGACTTATTTTAATAAAACAATTATGATGACATTGATGTAAATTATAATTGATGCTAAAATTTATCAAATGTTAAAATTCATATAATATTAATATCAAATCAATCCTTAGCTAGTAGAAATTATGATGGTACTGCATAGTCATCTATTCTAAGACCTATTCTAACTTCAAAATCTATCATTTTCTTTAGTACTCAATATATTCAGAAGAAAAGAATTCTACAAGTCTATACTCACTGATACTTCCTGTAAATTAGTCCTACTATTATCATTAGAAATCACTTTTCCAGAATAAAACAGTCCATAACACTACAAAAAGTGATGTACACTGAAGTACAAACTTGTTCTATTCAAACAAAGAATGAACTGACAATGACTATTCTACCCACGATTCTTTGCAAGTTGAAAGTGACCAATCATGTCATTGTATTCTATACCCAGCATGCATAGCTGTACAATAGAACAGACTCAATTGTTGACAAATTTCATCATTGACAAAGATTAATCCATTTCAATACAGGGTGGACAAATAGTATGGACAATCACCATTCTCAATCAAGTATGGACAATCACCATTCACCAATGATTCTTTTCATGGAAAGTGATTGATGATGTCATTACATTCTGTACCCATCATGCACTACAGTCCAATAGAACAGAGTTACTTGTATACAAATTCTATCAGTTACACAGATTATTCCATTTCACTATAGGGTGGACATTTATCATTTTATCACTGAAAGAATATTTCTTTTCAAACTAAAAGTAAAACAATTGACACCAATGACAAAACAGTACGTCATAGCATATAATTTACTTGAATTTGTTATTACTAAAGAATTAACTTGATTTGCAGTATAATTTGAGACGTTTTTATCTCTATTTATGGATATTAATATTATAATAATTTGCATGTCTAGGAACGGTGTCTTCTACTTAATATTTTACTGTCAAGACATGGATAGCAATATCCCAAATGAGTATAAGACCAATCTACCCACAACTTTCTGAGTCTAACTTTTTTGTCTGAAAATTACAATTTTATGATCACTTTCCATGAAAAGAATTGGTGAATGGTGATTGTCCATACTACTATTAAAAGATATTCAGAGAAAAACAGATAGCCAGAGAAAGGCAGATGAAAGGAAAGACACAGACACAAAGAGATAAACAAACCATTATAATTCTCTCCGATGCTAAAGTATGACCAATTGAGAACTTCCCAACCTCGAAAATCCGAGGTTAGTTAATATGCTAAGCTGTTAGAAATGTGTTAATTGGCCTCATCATCTATATCAACAGAAATAAAGAAGTGTCGGGTATTTGCATAATCTTCTTTTCCATCTTTTCATTGTATGCATGGTGCGCTCAGACCACTATAGAAAGAGGTTGTCTTGCTGCTAGACGTTCGGGCTTCTCCCGACGAAGTTCGCTGTGACGGCGAACGCCCATCCTTGTCGTATTGTAAATTCGGAATAACACCTGAGGTCTAGCAGCTAGACTAGGACATGAGTAGCTGTGGCCAGATTCATAGGAAGTATTTATAGTAGGAGCACAGAAACTTCAAAGGCTTATTTATTCTTTATTGTTTAGTATAATGTCGTAGCGTTATTTTACAAATTGTGACGCGAACTTGGCCGCTTTATATTGAACACGCAGGACAATAGCCACCTTAGCTCTGAAATATGATTTGAGAACTCTCTGTCAGCAGTTGTGTCGCAGTTCTCTGAGTGCACATTTCCAAACTTTGACCCGTCTTTTTTACACCTGACCCCATGAAGACGCGACATTACACAAATATCCATTATCGGATAAAATCTGATTTTAGACTCTAGGTTAGATGCTTGCTCTGATTCACTTTTTATGATATTATCCTATAAAAAGTACTCTGTACGTGCGAAGAGTAATATTAGAGTCTAAAATTCAATTTTGTTGGCGTCTGTCAAATCGCTACCTAATCTTGCTGCTAGATGTTCGTGCTTTCTTTCGATACTAATTACTATAAGCGAACGAAGTTCGCAGTTAGGGCTTGCCTTGGATGTTCCATCCTCGATAGCGATGTTCGGTCGTGTGTCGTATTGTATCGGAAAACATCCGAGGTCTAGCAGATAGACTAATCGCTACCATGAAAAGAGGCCAATGGTTTGCGTGATGTTGAAAATAAAACATCCATATGATTATTATATTGAAACGGCTTAGTGAATACACACAACTAGCACTATAAACGGAGATGTGTTCCAACTCAGACTCAGACCACTAATGAATATTTTCAGTGATCTGAGGTTACACAGACAAGGAACACAAAATTGCAGTCCCGTGCTTTTAAGTTTTATAATGTTTTGCACTCGCAAATCCGTGATCAAAGAATGTACACTTGCTATTGGATCCAGGATGAATAAAGTTTAAACGTTGTAAACCTTTCTCGAATATATTCTGACAGTGATGTTGAATTTGAGGGAAAATTCTGTTAGATTACTGACTACATAGCTCTTCAATGTAAGTGTGAGCAGTGAAGTGAAAACAGCTAGTGTACTTCCCATTTCTCGGACAAGGCAACATTATATCGCCCTTCACATGCTATTGTTTGTAATTGATAAAACAAAAGGCGTTCTATGGAATATCATATCCCTTCGTCGCTAAAATTAACAGAGACGAGAAAATGACGGAAATGCAAGTTATCGAACATTCAGGACAAACACCTTTTTCAGTTAGAAAAACTTCCCTTTTTGAAATGGAGATTATTCCCCAGCATCATTTTCACAAACATGCGAAGAGGCCTTGATTGACACAACATTGTACAGTCATGGACACAGTCTATCTGAGAGACATCCCTTACTGTTCACAAATACAGACATTTCTACTAGGCTACATCCATTTCGTAGGGTCTATGATCCATCTCAGACCGGTTGACCACTAGTGGTCTGAGGGTCATTGTCGCCCTGCTTGCATACGGAGTAAGTCGCCTACAAAGAGACAGTTGTGAAACCTGGGCTTACCTGAAATGCTAGTATAGTAGTAACTAAAGATTTAACGCATCTGTGTTCAAATATCAGCAATAAATCGACTATTTAGTAATTTTACCTCGCCTTGGCTACAAAAGTACTAGTCCCAGTCCGGAGGACCAGAAATCCCGAAATCACAAGTTCAATCGTAAAATTTATGCCCAAGCGGACGCCCGATCAAATGTGGCGGAGTTTGTAAGGCGGGACTTTGAAATCAGTCGGAACTGGAAAAGTGATCGTACCAGCGACTACTATCGTCAAAAAGATGTAAAATGAGTACATATTCGACCGATTGCTAATATTTGATAGCTTTATAAAAAAAATTATATGTAATTATTTTGTTATTGGTGCGAAAGTATTTTGTTTTCGCACTCGCTATAGGACGGTTACTTTTCGTAGGACGGTGCTGAGCGAAACGCGTGCACCGTCTGCAAGCAGGACTGTGAGCCATGGTACAACATCTGAGCACAGACAAGGAACACAGTTTCTTGTCTGTGATGTGAGGTACAACTACTGACCATTATCGGATTGAGAGGTGTCAACGAGTTCCAGCAAGATGCTTAGTTTAGACAAACAAGTTTTATTTACACATAGCCCCAAAGCATAGGCTGGTGGCGTTATTCACCATATGGGTACAGGTGTAAGAAGGTGCTAAAAGGTGTTACTTTTAGCATCGACAGAATTGTAATGCTAAGAAACAGATACTATAGTTAGAGTCAGACAGACAGACAGACAGACAGACAGACAGACACGGCCAGGCAGATAGGGTGACAAATTCCTATGACAATTGTATAAACTTCTTTTCTGTTGTGCCAAGAAAACTAAAACAATTATGATGACATTGATGTAAATTATAATTGATGCTAAAATTTATCAAATGTTAAAATTCATATAATATTAAATAATTAAATCCTTAGCTAGTAGAAATTATGATGGCACTGCATACTCATCTATTCTAAGACCTATTCTAATTTCAAAGTCTATCATTTTCTTTTAAATTACTACTCAATATATTCAGAAGAAAAGAATTCTACAAGACTATACTCACTGGTACTTGCTGTAAATTAGTCCTACTACATGTATTATCATTAGAACTCACGTTTCCAGAATAATACAGTCCATAACACTACAAAAAGTGATGTACACTGAAGTACAAACTTGTTCTATTCAAACAAAGAATGAACTGACAATGACTATTCTACCCATGATTCTTTGCAAGTTGAAAGTGACCAATCATGTCATTACATCATTTCTATACCCATCATACATTGCTGTACAGTTAGAGGATTATTCCATTTCAATGTACGTGGACAATCAGTATTCTTTCACAGAAGGAATTTCCATTTGAATAGAACAATTCACCAATGATTGTTTGCATGGAAAGTTATTGATGATATCATTACATTCTATACCCATCATGCACTGCTGTCCAATAGAACACAATTGTTTACAAATTGTATGTGTGGATTATTCCATTCAAATATAGGGTGAACAATCACCATTCTTTTTGTAATTCTGTTTATTGTAGCTGATGATGTGGTTACTTTACCCATCACCTCTTCCTCTCCAATAGCTCTTAGTTTATTATACAAGTGTCACTAATTGTACAGGTTATTACATTTGATTACATATTTTGGCAGTCATTGATCTCAATATAATTGTTTGTGAAACCAATGAAGATGTCAATACATACTTCCACTATTACCCATTAATTTCAAGTCATGATTGTGTTATAATTAATAGTACTTTCACCATGACTTCTACAACCATGATTCTTTGTTACTGCTACATATTATTAGGCTAATATAAAGGTTCATATTTTTTATGGAAACTATTATCTATTGTGCACTTAATCTCTTTTGTTAGGGGGAGGGGGTAGAAATAGAGTATTATGACCTAACTTTCTGCTGGTATGTAGTTATGTGAATGAAGCAACCAAACAACATACTTTGGTACGATTAGAGTTTGCAACTGCAACTAGTCAGTCTTATTCACGCTATAGATGGTGCTGTTTATTATACATATTATAATCATGGCATGAAGTGACATGATCAGTAATTAGGAACTAAATGAGCTTACCCATTGCAGCATCCTTTGTCAACTGGTTGTGTTTAGTAGAGCAGGCCTGTAGGAGTTTATGTTTCTCTTCATTACTAACTCCAGATTGACTGAAAGCTTCAGTACATGCCTTGGTTTCTATAGTTCCTGATCTCAGTGTCTCAGTACGTCCATGTTTAAAGGCTGCAGTACTGCATGATTCATAGGTAGCAACTGTTCTACCTGTTAGTTTGTAGTAAGCCATCTGGGTATTCAAACAAATCACACAGTTTCACAATCATATTTAAAAAAATCACAAGTCACACATCTTGTGGTGATAGACGAGTCTTCTCTAGTGTACTTGCATTTTTTTTGCTGAGGGTATTAAAAGGATTACCTGAAAATTTAGAGATTTGTGAACTTTAACTAAAATAATGTTATAAATGTTATGACATGGTTTAAAATAGATTGCTACACATCTGAATAGACTGGCATCGTGAAATTGATGTATGGTTGTACAGATTGGTATGAATACATATTATGATGAAGATTCCTTGTCAAACTACTTCCTTGAAATAGGTCATCTTTGCTCTTGGTTCAAAGATAATTTTCTTACGTTGAATATTGCAAAGAGAAAAGAATTAGTTCTTGATAATCGTAGAAAGTCAGATACAATCGTACCCATTAATATTGACGGTCAAAATGTGGAAATAGTGTCATCGTTCAAGTATTTGGGTTCTCACTTAGATCAGGACCTCAATTTCAGGATAAACACCGATAGTATATACAAAAAGGCTCATCAACGCCTTTTTCTTTTGAGGAAACTCAAGAGCTTCGATGTTAGCACACATATTCTAGTTTCTGTTTATCACTGCTGTATTGAGAGTGTTTTGACATTTAATATTGTCTCTTGGTTTGGTCACCTTTCCGTTAGAGATAAGACAAGACTTTCGAGAATTGTGAATATGTGTAGCAGACTTGTCGGGGTAAGGTTCACTGAGCTTGGAGATCTGTACAAACAGGCTCTCCGTAGGAAAGGTCTGTCAATTCTAAAAGACCCATCCCACCCACTATATGACAGATTTCAGTATCTGCCTTCAGGTCGCCGGTTGCTGGTGCCTAGGGCAAAGAAAAATATATTTAAGAAGTCGTTTGTCCCATCTGCTGTCGCTGTTTTAAACGCAAATATGCCGAAATCACTGACAAGGAGCAGGGCTCCAACACCTGTCAGTCGAGACTTTTAGTCAGTCTTGGACAGTTTATATTCAATTTGTGTGTATTCCGTCTTTTTACTCTGCTGTTTCTGTAAGTTGTTTTTGTCGTTATTGTCATTGTAGCCTGGTGCCGAAGGCAAATTTCCATTGTATTGGATAATAAAGTATATATATATAAAGTATATATATTATCTGTTCAGAAATCTAAGACCTTTTAAACATGGTATTATGGATGCGAATCCATCATAGGTACAAACCTGGAATGAAATCTGCTCAGAAAGGTAGCTACACCATGGAAAGATGGTAATACATGGTACAAACCTGGAATGAAAGTTGCATCATGGCATCAGGACTAACGTTATACTGCTTGAAGACACCTTTGTTAAGTTTTCTATTTTCCATTGCTTGAATTCCCAGTGATGATGTACTGTTGATGAATTTCTTAGTAGCTGCTTCTATCCCTTCCTTGATTGCTGGAGTCAAATTCCATTCTAACTGTGAAAAGTAAAACAATACTACATCTGTGAATATCAAAATCCATTTATTTTAAGATTTGACACAAATCAAAGATTGCTTCATTACTAAATTAATCATTAAAGAGAAAACTTTTTTTTCTTTTTTTTTAAACCTAAAAAAACCCCACTCTTTTGTACATGAAATGGTGGGCCTGGAATTAAGAACATCAATTTTAAGTTTGTTGCAAATGTCAGCTTGAAAGTAGACCTACTACTAAAATCTGTTTATTCACTGAAAATTTAGGATATCTTTGATTTATGTGGCTGTAATCATGTGAACATGTGATTTTGCATACACAGAGTGCTTGCATGCCTATTACATGTACAGGTATGCACTGTAGTACAAATACCAAATAGGTATATGCAGTATGCACGCTGATGCAAATAATCACAGGTACAAATTGATAATTTACATTTTGTTCATCATGACCACTACATGAGTTCCTCTTTTCCACCTCTCCTCAAGTTTGAATCATTCAACATCTTTAAAAAAAATTAAATCATTCTGTCAGATCTAGTGTGGACAGAAAAGACAAGTATCACTGAATAGATTGAAACTTGTCTATCTCGACAAGAAAGAAAGAACTTGGGAATTTACATCTATTAAGTTACTGTAAATAAATCTATCTATGTCATACATACTGTTTTAACAGTTTGGGAACAGTCTATTGCTGCAGGAGTGTCACCTGGTGCTAAAGCTGGTCTCTCTGTTGTGTCTTTGTAAGTTTCATTCATGAATCTGACAACAGCAACACCATCTCCCCAGGCATGTTCGAAATTCAGTGATGCTATACCATCCTTGCAGATGATGAGTTGAAATGATTTATCAAGCCACCTAACAGGAAATTTGATTTATTTAACAATTAACATCTGACTATAAGATTGCACATACAAATTGTAACTGTATGACTGATTCTGTTGACCAATGGAAGTCATCAATGTGGAATGGTACTAACAGACACAGCATTTACACCAAGTAATAGTGTACACCCATTTTTGGGGCAGACACAGTCTAAGCAGTGGATGAGACTCCATTGTGGTCATCACATCAGTGAAAGATACTGTTAAGTTAACAACAAGTAACATATCAGAAACATAAAATGTAGATAAGTTGTCTATTACTGTATCTCACCTATTCACACCATCACCATGTAACATTGCTCTTGTTAATTTAACAGGGTCTTCTAGACCAGGTTCATTGTCATCTAAACACAAACAGAAGACTGCAGAATCTACTAATTTCAGTGTCTCAGCATTGCCTGCATCCTCCAAGTTTTGTCTAAGTGATGCCCATGTGTTACGTTCCTCGGATGTTAACATTCCAACAGGATACTCAGCTGTTGGTCTGTTGTCTGATAAGATGTATTCCAGGTTGGCTTGTACTTCTGAAGCTGGTACAATGGTACCTAGGTGTATTAGGAGTAATGTACAATGTAAATAACATCAATCATGGTTAAATTTAACTCCATTTTACCCAAAAAACCATAAGATTATATTTTGAAGAAATATCTCTCTATCGTCATAACTTGCAACATTTTTCTACCAAACAGTGATTTGATTTATGTCCACTTCCTTCTTTTAATAGTTGGATATATTTTTATCGTTTTCAAGTGGGAATCTTTTCACCAATTTTACTTTAATACCATGTAATTAGTACTATTTCACTCTGTACTTTATTATTCCATAATTATACATATGTAGTTTGGAATGACTAATCCACATACCATATGTAGGTAGTCTTTGTGTTCTTTCACCTACAGTCCCTCTATCACATAGACTATGATAGAGGGACTGTGTCCAATCCAGGATATGTTGTTGTACATGCCATGTGAGTGATCTTTGATAACATAATTCATTACTACAGAATTTACCCAGAAATCTTAATAATCATGGCTGAGCAGGACAGGCATTTTTTGTGCCAAGACATCTCTCATCCTGCATAGATCTATATAACTCTACATTTGTATTATTTGGTTTTTAGTTTGAACTTGACATGGTAAACCATAACCATTACAAAATGTGGAGACATTCTTACACTGGAAAATTTACAATATTAACATTACCGTGCATTAAATTCAACTGATGTAAATCCTCAAATCCAATATCTTGATATACATGTATGTACATGGTAAAGTAATAAAGAACTCGTGAATAGCTTACCATCTTTAGCAAGTACATCAAATGTATAGAAATGACCATTCCTCATGACTAATATATGCCTAGCATCGGTATCAAGTCTCAGTTCATCTTTCCCTTGGTGAGGTATTCTAGTTGAGTTGAACAGATTCTTGTATTGACTCATATCAAGTGGAAACGCTTTATATAGATAGGCTGCATACCATGACAGTGAACTTGGTACCCACCTGCAAAAAAAACACAATCATTCAAAATGAAAATTTTTGATTACTTTTTAATGATAATTACATTATTTTGTAAAGTATTCTTCCATAATAAGTTCTTGTTTGATTTCATACAAACATGATTGAATAGGATATGATATGAAAATGCAGGAAACACTGGTTCATTTCACTTTAAATTATTGTAACCTTAGTCGACATTTTTATATATCAGTTTTCAACTACCCATACATAAAATTATGCTTCAAATGCTGCCTGTGATGCTTTTCATCAAAGCCGACATTAATTTGACAGTGATTTGCATTGACAACAGGCCAAAGCTTAAATATGTTATCATTATTACAAGCCAACCATTCAACCATCATGACTCAGAGTCTGTATTTTAGCCAAAGGTGGATTAACAACATTGAGCATTACCTACCTGACTATTTTACGGAATGACTCTGTGTCACTTTTAGCAGGGTTGAGATGATAGACTTCTGGTTCCAGTTTACCAGCCCGGATGGTTTTCAGGAATCTCATAGCTGACACTATCATATTAGTTGATTTCACAACCTGTTGACAGGGAGATATAACTTATTGGTTTACCAAATGATACCTACTTTTAATTAATAAATGACATGTTTTCTTGAATGTCAGACCATTGTTGTGGTTGTCTGCCAACTGCTGATCGCTGTCGCCTGAGTTGAGATTTGATTGACTACCTAGTCTATGGTGAAATTCACATGTCAATCACCTGGAGTGAATGGAACACTTTACAATTTTATGTAAATTACAAGCAGGTATGACTCTTAAGTTATGAATGACCTCATGTGCTCATATTTTTGATTCACTATCTTTTCAGAACAGTAGTTTTTGTCAAGTGTCACACATTGACTTTTGTTCTGAAAACTAAAAACTGGAGAGTTGACTTTTCCCCCAAATTTGGTGTAGTTAAATTTGCTTATTTTGCTGACAATTCAATTCAAAGGTTTTGAAGATCTGTTAAATAGAGATTACGACAAAATTGGTACTTGATCAATAATCAAACAGGGTACACAGGTCTGAATTATATTTCTTTGTTTGCAAAATTTAGATCTTGACATAAAACCATGACATTTTTTCAGGACTCCTCAATCTGTCCTAGACTGGAAGATACATTGTATGACTCCACCCTCACCACCAGCCTGCTCTATCCGAAAAGAATTAACCGATGAGTGAGGGCACTCCATCATGGCATACCTTACAGACTAAATCTCTCGATGGTACCTACTCACAAAACAGTGTTTTAGGTATTCAACCTAACTGTAATATTCAAGACTCCAGGGGCTGGGTGTGGCTATGGGTAAGTCCACACATGACACTTTAATAAATAAACATAACATAACATAACATAACTCTTGTCCAAAGCATCTAAACATCTGCTTTTTTTAATGCCAACTGCAAAGTTTATATTAAATAATACAGAATGTACAACAAATTTACAGCCAAGATGTATATCTGAAATGATAGTTTTTAATAGCCATGTTCCATACATATTTAAATGTAAAAGGTAAATTTTGGAAAAGATGGGTAGTTTCCTTGTCAAAAATGTTTGGTATATCTATTAACAGAAAACACATTCCTAATAGAAATTTAGACTGATTTGAGACTAACAGTTACACTAACCTGATTGTTGTACTCCGCTCTACTATCCATGTTAAAACAAATATAGGGATTAAAATTGAGAACAAGTGGATCTCTTGCTTCCAGGTACATATCGAACCAAGGTCCTGTCAAGTTACAAACAATTATAGTTATACATCATAGGTATCATAACAACTGGTGTCAAATATTTTGTACAAATCTATGTAAAAAGTCATTAGACATTTTTAAAGGAGAATGCTACTCCAGGAAATAGAGGCATTTCCATAAAATATGGGTTCTGGAGAATAATTTCATGATTGTACATCACCTACAATTACTTGAGATTTCAGAGAAACATCAATTTCATCTTGTGCATTTATAGGCTGGTTGTCTTTGCTAGGGGCTATTGAATCATGGGAAATAGTAGAAATAATGTATTCTATGGTTGAACACTGATTATTCATGCATACATAAATACTATACCCTTCAGAAAAAACTTGGGACAACTGTCAACAGTCTACAACTAGTGGAGTAGACTTGTTATCTTTAAAAATGCCATTAGTCTCTGATTTGACTATGGTTCTTTTGACAAGGTTGAATTACACTTGTGTACCACTCATTGCTGGAGACCCATGATTCAATCTCAGGTTCTCACATTAGTGCCAGCTGATCACTAGTCAAACAGATTATGCAGGATCATTTTTTTTTTTTGGGGGGGGGGGGGGCTCTTGAGCAACTTTTTTTATATAACACTTACAAAATGTATTGAGTACTAAACAAGAAATGTGAGTGTACTTTACCTGTGATATAACCAAATGTGAGTGTACTTTACCTGTGATATAACCAAATGTGAGTGTACTTTACCTGTGATATAACCAAATGTGAGTGTACTTTACCTGTGATATAACCAAATGTGAGTGTACTTTACCTGTGATATAACTTGTATGTTTATTCTTTTTGTCAATAGCAATAAGTTCATCATTCAACCCTATTAAAAATAATGAAAATAACACAAATAGCAATAATCAACTTTAATATTATCATTTTCCCATCAAAATAATAAAACAATATTTTACATTTATATGTAACTATTATGAACCATTTTTTGCACATCATAAAAGTTCAAATGAAGTGAAAACATGTCTTTACCATTCATTCAAATTTTGGAATACCAGTATTATCACTTTCACTTTTTTCTTCAAATTTAAGTTTCTAGATGTGCTCATAAGTCCCTCATACACAAGGACTTCATGAAAACTATATCAAGATATTTATTTGCTGTAATGCTTGAATGAAGAAACTGGTTGAATGTTGTGAGTGCTTTCCACCTCAGAGGATTTGAACAACAAGAAAGTAGATTCAAGGTTAACATTTCACACAAAAGACTGCACATAAAACAAAATGCATGTCCTTCAGACATCAAAAACAATCGAAAGTTAATAAACTGAAGTTTTTTATGTAGTTAATTTTAGTTTTGGAGTTACTTGAAAGAAGAAACAAAGTAATGTTCTACTTTTCCACCTCAGTGCATTTAATCTAAGAAAGATGATCCAAAGTGAATAAAATCATTTTTGTACAAAATAATGTGAATGTACACTATATCGTTGGACATCTGGAACAAAAGATAACTTCAATGACTTAAGGAAAATAATGCCCTCTGTCCAAGCCATAGGAAATTTCCCTGAACTAAAAACTGTGTTAAATAAATTACAGACTCGGAAAAAGAAAACATTGTAAAAGTATTCAAACACAATATTTCTGTTTTTAAATCAATGCTGAGAACTGAGTAATGTCAAAATATGGATTCATTTTGGATGTGTACAATTATAGTTTCCTTAGTATTACTAGGGAACATGGTGAAACTAAAATTATGAGTTTTCAAGACAGATTTCCCTATGTACAGAAGAAAAGAACTTAGAAGGTATTTCTTTCGTACTTAGAAACTTGCTGTGACAATACAAGATCCCTTTACTTACCTTTTCCTTCACCTTTGATAAATTCCTCCATTAGTTTGCTTGTTTTAGCAAACTGTTCATCATCCAGTAGCACTCTCTGTGACTGCAAGTACCTATTATGTGTGTCTTCTAGTTTAGGAATTGGTAATCTTGGAAGACTTGGTTGGAAATGCATGGTAGGCACAATACTATGATGGAGGTATTCGATTGATGGTGAGGAAGAACTAATTATAAAGTGACAAAAAAAAATTGAAGTTTATAGTATTCAAACCATTGTAGGTTTTAGAACAAAAAGTCGCACTTAGTACATGTATGTCACTATGTCAGTATACCACAATGATAAAAATGTTCAACATAACTTCAAGTTTACTTTAAATTTGTACAATTCTCCTAATATAACTAAGCTTATAGAGTAATATTTTGATTAATCAATCATGTTGCATTGACAGGCTTTGTTGAATTGTCCATCAGTGGAAATGTCAGTATTTAGATTTTTTTTGGACAGATATTGACATTTTATTTGTACTGTTTACATGTGGATGTCGAACAAGAGTTTACAGTACCATCAAAGACTACTATAAAATATACTTAGTCTAGTAAACAAGTAAATCAGTTCATCAGAAGGAAACAGTTAATGTATCCTCCCAACAACAACGAAAGCAAACCATTCTAGCTACATACATGTATATAACTAGTAGCATTACTAAGCAACATGCACATACCTGTAACACTTTCTGTCACCTTTCACTCGCTGTAAATTTCCACTGAAAGGGGTCTGTCAATAAAACATACATGTATACAGAATTTATATTTGATACAGAACACCAATTTATATACAAATTAAAGTCATTTAAATCACTTAAAACTTTGCAATATGGAAGTTCTAGTTTATATTATTTTCTAGTGCCTTTGAAATTATTACAAAAATTTGGATGTTCACTGGTTCAACACATTTCGACGAAATTGTATTTTTATCATATTTCCATGCTATATTTTAATAATACAGTACTTGGCGGCCATTTTGTAGTTGATATCGATAATATGGAATGGATTTAGAAATCTTTCTGTTCTTTATTCAAAAAAAATTGAATAATGACCTCTAAATTTTTTACGTGATTTGATGAGTTGGAGTTTTTTGTTACAAAGTAATGTTAATTTAAAATGTTTAAGACTCATGATGGAAAATATGTCGTTCATTTTTCCAAGATTTCCAAGATATGTAGATGGCAGAACATAGTCCAGCCACTTGGTATATAACAAGTTTGAACCAATCATTCAATCTGTTTAGACATTATGACTTGATTATGAAATGTGTTATGTTGTCAATGTTTTTTTAATTAATTCTATCAATGTTTGTTGATATGCTTTTATTCATATTAGGCCACCGACCTTTACATACAAAGATTATAAACTAAAATGTGTACAGTAGTTTACCATCATATCTAATTATCAATGAAGCTCTTTTTTGAAAAGCAAAGTAAACATATCATGAATTTTGTCTAATTAAATGTCCATGTTTTGCTGTTAATATATATAAAACTTATAAAGAACGGGTGGGTCGAAAAAATAATCTAGAATATACTTCCTTCTTAAGTCATCATATGTTGGACTGGCAAGACAAAAGTGATATTCATCTTCTACAAGTTTGTCTATTTTGATAGAAAGGGCACAATCGTTCACTTCTAGGGGGTTTTGATTGGTTACAGTGAATGTAATACTATTGTATGATCACGGCTCCTTTTTTAGTAAGTACACATTTCAATATGTGTAGATGTACAAATGTACATGTACGCAGACTTGCATGGACTGAAAAATACATTTTTAATTTACATATACATGTATTATTTACAAATGTACACGGATTTGTGAATGCTGAAATGTACATGTACATACATCTTCAAATGAAAATTCCCCTGTGTTAGCAAACCATAGTATTGGGTTTAACTTTTATATTACTGCATATGATACATACATTGTACATACATGTTATAATTTACAGATGTACATGTATGGTATGGTTGAAAATAAGACTTGGGGATTTCCATATATTAATGCATGTACATAAAGTACACTTAACCTTTAGCTACACAATGTCGAAATTGACTGAAAAGCTCATTTTGGGTCAAGAGGTGAAAATTTACCAACAAGTATATGCTTTCAACAGGTACTGCTACTGGTCAACTTGTTCAAACTGAAGTTACAGATTACAATTGTCAACAGAGTGTTGAGCACAAAGTACAAAGTTCCCACACCATTCACTGGGATGGATACACCATGTTTTTTTGCTAGAATCAGGTATACATTCCAAATGTTTTCAAATTATTTTGACATAGTCTTTAATCTGTACATGTTAAATCTGACCTGATATGACCTGACATGTAATTATTACTGTATTATGTGATAAAGGTCTGTTATCTGGAGATGTCATAAACTATGAAACTATGCCATGATGTAGATAAAGTTGTTTCACTGGGGAGATCATTGCTCAATGCAATATTTGTAGCAGAGCATTATTCAGATCACAGAAATGTGTACCTTGTAACTTGTGACAGTGACACACACACACCTACAGTTTTGGCTGGATTTTATTGTTTCCTTTCTTAGTTTGTTGTTGTTCAACTTGTACCATTAATTCATACAAATGTACTCCATTGATTAAATTTGTCACATTTCTGTGATCTTCAGACACATATGATGAATAATGCTCTGCTACAAATATTGCATTGAGCAATGATCTCCCCAGTGAGACAACTTTATCTACATCATGGCATAATTTCATAGTTTATGACATCTCCAGATAACAGACCTTTATCACATAATTATACAGTAATAATTACATGTCAGGTCATATCAGGTCAGATTTAACATGTACTGTACAGATTAAAGAGATTAAAGATATATATTTGTAACACAGAGTGTGTTTGTAGTGACTGGGCTTAGTGATAATTTTATTTTTACTTTGATAAAATTGTACAAAAACTTTCTGATGCCCCACAAGAAACTTTATCAAAAAAAATAAATAAACGAAATGGATATCACGAGTTCGGTGGTAGAATTGTAACTGTGTTACAAATTAAGGTCAAAATAAAATGTTAATGTCATTATAACATAGTTCAACTGACATCTCTGTATTTTACCTGACAAGCTGCTACGCCGTTCCATTTAACTGCTGCACCCAAAGATGGTTTAGCACTAACAATCCGTTGTAAACCAGCCATTTTCTCCGTTGCCGTTGCCAGTAATTTCACCACTAACACACCGGTAAATTATTGTGGAAAGTAGTTTAACCCTTGACCTTTACTCTGAACATAAAACTCTCTAACTTAGTAGGAATATTCATATGTAAATATCTTGAGTTATCGAGTACATGATAAGATATCGTGGTCTTCAAATTTTCCTTTGTACAATTTATATATCTCATTTAAGTGCAATGTAATGTGCAACGTTATATTGTTATTTGGAGCCCTATCTTTCATTACCTAGCCTGTATGAGGCTGTAAAATAAACTTTGGTAAGTTGAGGAGTATGAAGGTCATGGGTCACGATACGATCAAAATCAAGATGGCGTCGATTTCGGAATCACAAAAACTCAACTATAGTATTATAAAATGGTCAAGTTTTTCCGCCAATTATCTTCCTGAGTAAGTTAATAGTAACTTGATGTATTTGTTATTTCCACATTTAATTAACGAAGGTTGTTAGTTGTGAATGTGTACACCATGCTTGATTTTGCTTTGGAGTACTCATCTGACAGGACGATTTCGTTCTTGATTCGCAGTCCGCCATTTTCAAATTTCTGACGCATCACGACGCAATGGCCGTGAACGATAACGTCACAAATTTAAAACTGCTTTGTTGGACCGATCATATAGTGTAGCAATACATATGTCTGCTGTGTTTGACGCTGATGTCAAACTTTTTATTCTAACGACAACGTAATATTTGATAGTTCATTAAATTTTGAATTTAACATCGTTTGCTACACGCGGTCAGCGTGTTATTGAAGTCCTGCTTGCATACGGAGTCATTCGGGACGCGATTCTGACAATTGTCCATCCTTCCTCGGTCATGTTAGTAATGTAGACCCGTGCACCGTTTGCAAGCAGGAGTAGTTATTGAAAAATGTACATCGTAAAATTTAGCGTGAAGGTCTTAATCAAATTTTGCTCAATAACAACATAAACAAAAGGGTAAATCCTTAATTCGATAACTCTCTGTATGATTGTAGATTCGAGATGATTTCACGTTTTATTCACATATCTCCACAGCAACATCCTTTGCAATAAACCATCCGACCAGTCTTCAAGATGGTCATCTGAGTCCAACTACCCTCCACAGGTAATGAAACAACTTTTAAAGAAAGTGTGAATTTGTTTTTTCGCTTTCTGAAAAAACAAGCATCTTATTTTCCATATTTTAAATATTTTGCCTCAAGGTTTAATTGCATACAATGTACATTGTATGTGTAATTATAGTGGAATATATTGTTACTGTTGTATGTTCAATTTGTCACCTTTTATGAAAACTATACATGTAGTGTTGTGAATGTTGGTGCAATTTTCACATCCATGTTACTTATTGTAATTCACACAGTATTAGATGTATATGTATATGTTATGATAATGTCTTCAAGAAGTTAAATAATGGCCTTTTGAAAATTATTTGATCCCTTGAAAATTAACCCTTTAAATATGTCTACCATGTCACTATCAAACTATGTATATAATTATTGTATGATCACAGTCTGTATAAATTATACTTTTAAAAAACATGTGGTACATAGTATGCATAGTATGCTATCTAATTTGTTTGATTTTCTTGCATTTATACTATACTGCCAGTTTCTGTTGTTGAAATTGGAGCGAACTGCTATTGTGGAAAGTATAATATTTGGCAAGTATGAGAAGACACATGTGTGCAACCTGAAAAAGTTTAAAATTTATGGAGGTTTAAATGAGGACAACATGACGGAACTTTTACAAAGGTATGTAAAATAAACCAGCTGTTACTGTGTACTGAAGTCATTCCTATCTCAACTGATTTAAACATCTGCACTGACATGTTCATACATAACCTTACTTTGAATCAGGACAGATGAATTAAAAAATATATTGTATATATATTTTCAGGCAAGGATAGAGAAAGTTGGGTGACGGATCAACTCGTCCCAATTTCAACTCGTCCCATTTCAACTCGTCCAATTTTCAACTCGCCCCATTTTCAACTCGCCCCAACTCTTTACAATATAATTTACCTGTGCATATATGAAATCGAAGCTAGTAGTACTCAGTTTGGAGGGTCTGTGGTATCTCGTATTCCACTAATGAAGTACCACTTGCACTGTAAACACATACAGTGATACTACAATACTTAGTTGCGTTAACTAGGGAGAGGAGACACGTCGCCAAAACCCATATGTGCGGAGCTCGTAAGCGTGTCAGTCACTAATATTCTCCCTGGTTATTATCATTATTATTTCTTATTTGGGTTGTAAACATTAAGTCCTAATGTGAAAAGTGATATTCCATGACTGAGGAAAGTTGTTGTGCTAGTATAAGTTCTAGATCTACCAAACACTTAGCCAAAACCCACACCACTTTCTGCTACGAAATGTTACATTTGCTACGCTTCAACTGCTACGTAGGTAAAATCATGTAAATGTTTCGGTCCCCGTACTTCGAGTCCATGTATCGTTTAGATTTATAAACGTTTCCTAGTGTTGTTGGGGCGAGTTGAAAATGGGATGAGTTAAAAATGGGGCGAGTTGAAAATGGGGCAAGTTGAAATGACACAAGTTGAAAATGGGACGAAGTGAATCGCAGTCAGAAAGTTGTGATTGTTGGTAATGATGTCTGATTGGTTATTAATGTTTAGTTTGAGTGATTAATTAGTTGTTTCTTTATTTTCTTCACAGTGGTCTGAAGAATGATCATGTCAAGGAAACTTTTCAGTTGAAACATAAAGTTGAAGATCATGTCTTTCCATGTAGATACATCAAAATAGGTATGGTGTAATGTACACCACACACACTCACATTTATATTGTATATACATACCTACCTACCGGTACCTACCTGTACACACACACACACACACACACACACACACACACACACACACACACACACACACACACACACACACACGCATACATACATTCATACATGCATGCATATGTACGTACGTACGTACGTACGTACGTGCATACATAAACACACAAACATACATACATACATACATACATACATACATACATACATACATACATACATACATAAACTTAATAAACACAGAAACATTCAGAAATACCTGTTCCAAATTCAATACAGATATTTGAGAAATGAAACATTTGTGTAATTATTATATTATTTTGATTGACTGCATGTATAGAGAGTGATGGTAAACATACACAAGGATATTTTTACAGTCAACTGACATGCCGTGTGTATTTTATTTGATTTCAGTGCCTATCATGTCTTGGGGTCCAAGTTTTAATTTCAGTATTTGGTATGTAGAACTGAATGGTACAGACAATCCAGACTTTGTACAACCTTGTCTCATGTGGTATAATCAGGTAATCAACCTCAAATTTGGCATTATTTGATAATTTCACATGTAAGAATTGCATTACTATTAATAGTCTTCAATTACAAATACAGCTGCTATTTGTTTCACATTCAATGTTCTGTGGCTATCTTAGCAGTGAGTGATCCAGACCTGCCTCATGGGAGTAAGCAGACATGTATGTGTATTAGATGAACAATGCATATTCCTGACTTATCTGAAATGATTATTACTGTCAGATAAATAGTCATGAATCATGAATTGTTCATCTAATGTCTGTGCATGTCTGCTAAATCCTGTGAGGCAATGAATATGAACCAACGTTTCAAAGTAGCATTTCTAGGGCAATTGTGTGATATTTTGATATATTAAATAATAAAATGATTCTCCAGAACTCAGAGATTACAAAAATGGCTTCATTTCCAAGTCTCAAGTTATAGTGGTGCTCAAAAATATTTTGATTTCTACTTTTCTTGTTGACTAGTATCGTGAAAGGGAAGCTATAAGGCTTTGCCTGAAGCATTTCCGCCAGCATAATTACAGTGAAGCATTTGAAAGTTTACAGAAGAAAACAAAAATTTCATTAGAGGATCCGTTGTTGACAGAACTTCACAATGAATTGGTAAGTAAACACTTTTATATCCAGTCAAAGGTAATTTTTATTTTCATGTGGTTAATAACAAGTATAAGTTGTAGATTACTCAGTGGTCCTAAAGGATTGATTTCAATTATTTAAGATGAAATACAAGATGTATACACCATAAAAAGTCAATGTTAAAGTGTTTTCTTTAGATAATAATCGATAAGAGCCTAAAAGCGACCCAAATCAAAATAATGTAAATTGATACTAAAAAAAGGAAAATAAAATATTCCACAATTCATTCTGTGAAAAGAATAATATGTTCATGTGCCTAGATTTTCTCTGACCTGATTATTTGTATTTAGTATATTTGTGCTGAATTATGATATTGTGATATCCAGTCAGCCATCCATCCATCCATCTATACAAATGTAGTGTCCAATTTATTAATATTATGATAATCACCAGATTGTTGGTATGCTGTATACTTTTCAGGTTCTTCAAGGAGACTTTGATAGGTGTGAAGAGATTGTGGAGAAAGCAGTAAATGATGGTTTGTTTAATCATTACATTAATCAACTGGACTATCAGCCCAGATGGACACCCATTGTTCCATTGCATTCTGGTAATGGGGATGAAAACAGGCCTGGAATGAGAGGGGGACATCAAATGTCAATTGATGTAGAAACTGGTAAGTTTGATGACTGTTGTATTCTTGGGGAAAAGGTGGATTTGGTATTCATGGGGATGGAATATAAGCTGGGAATAATGAGAGGGGACATCAATAGTATAATTTAGGGAGAAATAGGCAAGGTTTAGTAACATTATTGTGGAAACAACTATAGTTTGTTGTTGTTGAAGGAAGAGTCTAGTAGCATTGTGTCTAGACAAATGATAATGATAAAATCCTGAAAATTTAGTGTAGATGTTATAAGACTTCACCTCTAATTTGTTGACAAGTTTGTTGAATTTTCATACATGAAGTGTTTCTTTGAGATTTGCGAGTTGAAATGGTTCCTACAGGCTACCATTGAAAATACCATCATTCATGAGTTGTATGCATTCATACTGTGGTATTTTATTTTGATACTGTTTTTTGCAAGCAAGTTATGAGCCACACTTGAATTTATGTATAACTACTAATTAAATGTGAAGTGTTTTAGTAACTTGCATTAATGCACAGTTGCCTTGCATTAAAAAAAAAATATGTTCCTTATGTACATATATGTATAATATGTAACTGTATATACATGTAGTATATTGACTGATAATTGAGTTATGCAAATTGACTTTATCTGTGTCTTAATCACACAGAAACTATTTACATGTTTGGAGGCTGGGATGGAGCACAAGACTTGGCTGATTTCTGGTCTTATAGTGTATCATCAGGACAGTGGACAAGCATTTCAAGAAATACAGAAGACGAGGTATGTACAGTTCTAATGGTCACTCAAGTTTTAACACTCAAGTTTGAAGTATTGTGGTCAATGTACGCTTGGTAATATAAAACAGTAGTCTTGTCATGACTCAGGAATTTACACATTAAAGCATGGTCATTGTAAAAGTTGGCCAGTTATAAATTGCCCCTTGACTAAAGTACAGCAAATAAATGAAAAAAAAACTATCCTTACAAAATAATTGTAATAGCAATTCTAACTAATTAACTATTTAAAACTCAATGTTTGCTTTCAATTTCTCCCAAAATGTAACCCTCTCCTCCACAATGCTGCCAATATAGAACCCAATAATTAACCTGAGAGTATTAATAGACATCAGCAAATGTTTTCAATGATTAAATGTCTAATGAACTGTCATATACATTGTTGTAACTATTTGTTTGATATGAATGTATGTATGTGTTACCAGTAACTTTTGTTATTTAATTTACAGGGAGGTCCAAGTGCCAGGTCTTGTCACAAGATGTGTCTAGATCCACTTAGAAAACAGATTTTTACTCTTGGAAGGTACCTTGACTCTGGAATGAGGAATAGTCAGTCTCTCAAGGTACAGGTTTGATTTAATCAATAACATGGAAATGTAATTTTACCTTCAAAGATTATTATACCATGGGCGAGTCAAGTTGAACAAAAAATATGGGATATACATGTATACTCTGTTTGCCCTACTTCATGACAACGCCCGTGTATGTCAATGTTCTGCTGTGTTCGAATTATGAGTCAAAATGACTCAAAACATTTAAAATTGCCATTACTTTCCCCAATTTTTCTATTAAATTACTGGCACTGATATAATTATGTTATTATCCAAACATTTTCTTCATTCAGCCAAGAAATACTCTTGACCTAGGGGGTTGTCACTACTCGTCTAGCAAATTATAGTGACAAAGACCCCTTAGGTCACTCATATTTTCCTTAGCTGAACAAAAAAATATATTGGGGAGTAACATCTAATTACGCTACAAAAGTGTTTGTTATTTAAACATAAACCTTGTGGGTAATTTGTTGCAAAATCTAGAGATCAAAGCTGACTTCAGTTTTGGTGATAAATTCAACACAAATCAGTTCTTCTAAATAATAATAATAATGATTTATGAGTGAAATTTGCTGCACAGACAGACTTATACATGTCAAATCTCCTTTTGAATATGATGCAGTCTTTTGAGTCTACTTTAATGACAACATGTGTAATAATAATTTTATAAAAAAGAGTTAGCAAAAATGTGAGTCTTTTATCGGTCTTCAGCCATTGAAAATTACCTACATTTGCAAATGCCTTTGACAAATGTTATTTTTCATTTGACTATTAATCATTGAACATCCATATATATAATTGATGGACCAGCTCTGATATACTGTATTTCTACTTGCCTTGCAGAGTGATTTTTATGTGTATGATATCCCAACAAATAAATGGACATTGATTTGTGATGACACGGGTGGTGAAGGTGGTCCTAAACTCATATTTGACCATCAGATGTGCATAGATTCTGAGAAGTCAACACTTTATGTATTTGGTGGCAGAGTACTTATGGGGTCAGTATACAGCTTTCTTTTTTTTTACTACAACAACAAAAAACCCAGATTTTTTGGGTGATTTTCTCATAAATCATTTTTGGTGATAGTTTGAACTCTGTCATTGTTCAAATGTGAGTGTAGCACTTGTGGTCATGTTCATATTATGGTAATGCCATGCATATAACCTATACAGTATCTACATTGGAAAATGTGAGTGTAGCACTTGTGGTCATGTTCATATTATGGTAATGACATGCATACAACCTATACAGTATCTACAATGGAAAATGTAATTGTTTAACAGTATAAAAGTAATTAAAGTTGTATTTGATATTATATGACATTTTCCCCTAATACTTATTACTCCCAAAGATGAGTTTACAGTGAAGACCTTAGATGGAATTTGTCCATTAAAGATTTGTTGTATACTTTTGCATGGAAATAAAAAAGAAAGAATAAATTCCAATCTACATTTCAACTTCAATAAATTGCATTCTAACAAGTTGTATGTAATCTAAGCCAATCTGACATGCCACTCATGCACAGCAATTTTGGGGGACAAACCAAAATTTGGTGTTTCCCTTTCACTTACTAGCTGTATGTTTACAAGAAAAGCCAGTTTCATCTCATTGACTCACCACAAACACTGTCTTCCATTTAGAGAGGACACTGCTCACATGCACTGAATGAAGACACAAGCAGAATGTACTATGCATGTACAATACACAATGATCATTACGATACAACTTACATATTTTATAGGTATATTATCTTTAATTGTGATATACTGTATTGTTGTTTTTGTACCATCAATGATTAGTTCTACTTCAGAAGACAGAACACAAGAACCAACTTTCAGTGGTCTCTTCTCATACCACATACCAACAAACACATGGAAAAGTCTTCGAAGTGACAGCCCAAATGGAAACAATCCCCAAGATGTTAAGTCAAGGATAGGTCATTCCATGCTGTTCCATTCTGTAAGTCACTACAAGCAGTGTTTTTTGCTAAGGCTGGTAACAGAAAGGGATAAAAATGGCAGTGTTGTCCCTATAGAGTCTATTGTAATTTTGTTTGGGAACCCAGGTAAAATGACATGGGAACCCCGGTAGATTTTACCTACTTAGCAAAAACACTGACAAGTACATTCAAATTGTCAGTTTTCTCATAAAGAAACAGAAAATTAACTAAAGCAGAATCAATTAGATTTGTTATGAATTCTAGTTACTACATTTATACATACATGTGCCTATCTTTCGTAGGAACGGTGAAATTAGACGGTCTACATGTACATGTATGTGCCTCTATGACGTCAACTAAGAAAGCATCACTGTACCATATCAAGGATGCCATCAACTTATGCAGCTGCCTACATAAGACCGTAGACAAACGGAACTTGTTACAAACAGGGAAAATAAACAAATGAATTGGACATTTGGCTAGCATGTTGGAAATACAGAGACGTGTATTCACCATGGTTTGATAAGAACAGTTTTATGGCCTCGTTATGTGTACATAAAATGCCAGGGAAACTGGGAATTTGTTTGTGAATGTGAACTATTATGTAAAGTGGCCATAAAACAGTTTTTATCAAATGATGGAATGTAATACAAGTCTCTGTATTTCCAACATGCTGTGCCAAGTGTTATAATCCAATTCTGTTGTTTACTTTTCCTGTTTGTAACAGGTTCCATTCGTCAACGGTCTGATGCCAGCAGTTGTAATATTGTACATGTAGCATGTTAATGTCATGCCTAACAAATGAATCATTTTTTTAGTTCTGATTACACAACCCTGTTGAGTTATTTTCAGTTGACCTGAAACATTTTTAGAAAAAGTTTTCAAAAATTACATGAAAATAAAAGTAATTATAAGAAGAATAACACAAAAAGTAAAGTTAACCCCAAGATGTAATTGAAAAGTAAAACTTATGCCATCACTGTCTTTTTTTTTTGAAAGGTTTATAATCAGAGCAATCTCATTAAAATCCAATGTAGTGTACATGTTGCAGTTTCTGTTTGGCTGTTTCATTTACTATCGTTTGCTCTTTTGTGAGCACTTGTTACAAACATCTGACACAATACCATAGGTAAACGTTGAAATTGAAAGAAAGAAAATGACCAAACAACAAGGATAACAGAGCGCTCTGAAGTACTGTACTTGTATGTTACGGTGTATTATTCATTTTCATTGGTTGAGTAAATTCACTCAGCACTCGCATGTGGTTCGGGAAAACCTATGCTATTGTGTCAGATGTATGTAATGAGCACTCTCAAAAGAACAAACGACTGTAAACATAACAGTCAAAAAGAAATCGCAAAGTGTACACTACACTGGATTTTAATCAGATTGTAATCGGAGCTATGTTTTATTTGACCTAACTTGATAAGTTTAATGTGGTACTCTTAAGATATTTGACATGGGTCTACCTTTCTACTGTGTGTCTAACAACACCCTATGAATATACCGGTACCATAATTCTTATAGATATGGACATTTTCTGATTTTGTTTTATGTTTATTTTATCCTTAGGGCAATCATAAATTATACATCTTTGCTGGTCAGAGATCCAAGGAGTATTTGAATGATTTCTTTACCTATAATCCAGAAACAGATGAAGTCGAGATTATATCAGATGGACATAAAAAAGATGGATCCCATGGTAAGTATTCCCTTAGGCTTTATTCCATTGCAATCCTTGCAGACACCAGTCTAATATACATGTATCATGTCATCACATGGTGGCAGTGGACAACATATTATACTATATAGAATAGCATAATATGTTGTAGAATATTGTATGGGCTTTCATTTTAAAATGACTGCATGCAGATGTATTTGTAGCAATGATGTGGCAAATATGCATGGACAGGTGCTGTGTAGAGGGAGCTCTGTGATTGGTCCAACGAGACATCACAACTTCACTAGGTCATCATAAAAGACCTTGGTTCCATTCAGAAGACATTTTTTTTAATGACAAGTCATTGAGCAACTTTATAAAATCATTATTGTAAGTCTGAAGTGAAGTAAAGCAAAGAAAATATGTGAAATTTGTCATGGAGTATAGAACATCGGTATCAAACTGTTACTGTAATAACTGGAGACTCCAAGACTGGCAAGTCATAGACACTAACTTGATTAATTAAAAAAATTATCTCTAATTCATCCAACTGTTTGTTATTGCTGCACACAATATGCTGAAAATGATGAAATAATTGTGATATTGAATGTAATACAAGTCAAATAAATATCAATGTTTTGATTTGTACAGTGCCAGCAGCTGGTTTTACACAGAGAGCTACTATAGATCCAGATATTGATGAAATTCATGTACTTTCTGTAAGTATACGATTCTCACACTATTCAAACACAATGACTTGTAAACTTTCTGTAAGTGTACGATTCTCATACCATTCAAAAACAATGACTGGTAAACTTTCTGTAAGTGTACAATTCTCATACCATTCAAAAACAATGACTGGTAAACTTTCTGTAAGTGTACGATTCTCACACTATTCAAAAACTGACTTGTGGAAAGTTTTTTTCATGGGGTTAAATGTTCAAATTCAACAGTTGATAAGCTCATTAATGTTTCTTCTGATCTGATACACACATAACTTCCCCTAATTTGACAAAGCTGTCTACACCGCAATTTTCAAAAGCTGTAGAGGGTGTTTTCAACTCATTACTTCCAAGGTCTAAACTTTGTGACATGTGAAAACACTGATTGTTTAGTGATTATGGTTTTCTCTTTGTACAACAGGGTTTAAGTAAAGACAAGGAAAAGAGGGAAGAAAATGTCAGTAATTCATTTTGGGTTTATGACATTTTGAGAAATAAATGGTGAGTATACTTCAAATCTAAACAAAACACAGAAGTAATTTGGTATAGGTCCTAAATACAAGTAGTCAGATGTAATGGAATTGTCTTTTTGATGAGGATTGTCGACCAAAACAGATCAAAAGCTCAATGTTAAAAGGCTTTGAAGTGCTTGTACATTAAAACCTGACTGTGCAAATCATTCTCAAATACTGTTTTCAGTCAATTATGGAAATGGTGCCACAACATGGTTTGAGTGAATTTTCACTTTATGTTTGTGTATCCCAGTGAACAATATATATATTTACTTTCAAAACCTTAATATAAGTTAACTACATTTTGTTGATAAGTATAGATCCTGCAATTGATGATTTCATTATCCACGTGTCTTCACATTGCATGGTTATTATATCTCTGCTGGTTGTTGATTACTTGTTGTACATACATGTATAACAAATATTCCAAGTTTGAACCTTTCAATATAACTCTCCAGACCAAAAACTGTATATCTCAAAAATTAATAGCTCTGCAATATAGACAATCCACTAGGTGTGTTATGATTCACTCCTTTGCTGTTACAGGTCATGTATATACAAGAATGAGAATAGCAGTGCTCAGTATTGGACCAAGATGCAAAATGTTGAACCATGTCCAAGATTTGCTCATCAGCTGACTTACGATCATCTCCACAAAGTTCATTATCTCTTTGGTGGAAATCCCGGAAAACCCAATCTTCCCAAAATGAGGCTTGATGATTTCTGGTCACTGAAGGTACGTACATGGATTTTTATTTCAGCGTCTGTCTGTGCCATCTTTATCACATGCAATAATGACTACAGTAGCATCATAAAGTGTGCTAAAACACCTTTATACTACATAGTAACAGTTTCCTTGTTACCATCCTACAAAATTAATTTTCAAAGTTGGCTATAAGTATAAATTAGATGATAGCAAATTCCTTTGTTACTAATTACTTAAAGTGAATATAGAATTTGAAATCATAACTGAGTGTAAGTAACAAGATGGAGGAATTGACCATCAGTACCCAAGTATCCAAACTGATTGTCATCAGAACTTCCATATATATCTACTATACAAACTGTAGATGAAAAATATGCTGTTGCCATTTGATGATTCAATATGTAAACAAGAGCACTGTATAATGTTTTACCCACAACTCCCTCTGATTTGTACTCTCACATGTAAGCTTCAATTCAGACAAATCTCACCAGTGTGCAGGGTTTTGTGAAAACACTTAATTTGTCATTTTCGAATCATACTTTTGTAAATCATGAAGTTCTATTTGTCAGATCTGCTGTATCACACACACACACACACAAACAACACACACGCACGCACACGCACACACACACACACACACACACACACACAAACAACACACACACATGCACACATGCATGCATGTATGCAAGCACAAACACACACAGGCACATACACGAGGACTACCTGATGACCTCCCTAAGGACATTCTTTGCATTTTTTCATCTACAGCTGTGCAGACCAACTAAAGAGCAGTTACTCAGGAGGTGCAAGTACTTGATAAGGAAGGACAGATTCCAAGAGATTTCAGCAAGGAATCCATTACAAGCCTTGACATATTTACAGAAAGACTTAGCTGCCACAGTTAATCACAAAGATCCAAATGAAACAAAAGAGGTAGATATGTTTTCATTCTCTTTCTTTATAACTTATACCAAACTGATTTTTTAAGTGTTAATAAGTTTTAGACCTGTATTAATTTTATCGTCGTAGTTCACAAGTTGTAGACCTTTAGTACAGCTGATTTAATCTAACCTCAAATGAAAATCCACAGAGTGGTATTGATAGATTACTAGTATTGGTTTCAAACTTAGTCTCCAAGTTTGGAAATGTACAGTAAATTAATTGCAGATATTATGATATATCACAGTTGAGTTACTGATAAGCAATCAAAGCATTTAACTGAACTTTATACTGAGAGTTTACTGGTTTTCTGTGACTAAGTATTGCAGCTTTCTTTTCAAAGATTTATCCTCATCAATTTCTTTCTTTAATAAGTCCATGTTATGATGTTAGTCAATGTAAATACAATCTACCTGCAAATTATACTTATGACATAATGCACATGTTCAAAGTAGAATTACTATCGTAGCAGCCATATCATTGAAAAATACAATGTACACTGGACTAGTATTTCCAAACAAGGCAACTACTTTTAGTGTGTACACCCTTGTGTTTAGTTTACTGCTGATATTATCTCTAAGTTTTAGTGTAACTTCTACAAATATCTGTCACTGTTGGAGTAAATGTAGAGACAAAGTTGGAAACCAGTTCTAGTAATCTAACAATATCTATGTAAACATTTTCGGTGTAGGTCAGATTAAATTAGCTGTAATTATGCTGTTTTGTTCACCTTTCAGTTCCAGTTATTGGCATCTACCTTGTTTTCCAAGACCTATGATCTTCCTGATCATCTGAGTACCGTGAAAAATAGTGAAGGTTTTGAGAACTACACTACAAGGACATTGGTATGTATTGCATGGTTGTAGCTATCAATTCCCTTTGAGTATGTTGTCAGCAGTGCGGACTCTAATAAAAGAGACAGTGTTTTAATTGTTGTTGGTCAAAATGGTAAAATCTTTGATTTCATGTGAGTCAACACATAGTTGTGAGATAGGGGAACATCAAAGTTTGGTATGTCACAAGAAATGACTGCATCAAAATGGCTTAAAGGGTACATTGCTTGTAGAGTACATGTACTATATGCTAGTGTATACAGTGTCATGCTAGAGAGGGCCTAGGTACAATGCAAGGCTTTCCATTATGATGTAAAAATTTATCACCATTTTTAAATTTATTTTCACATAACCATCTACAATGTAAGTATAAAAACAACTTGGTAACACACAACAGGAAGACTCTTTATACAACAGAATATTGCATGAAAATCAAATATGTTTTTCTTTCTGTAAATGTTAACTGTTATTCTTGTTGATTATATTTCCATGAACTCACATGTATACAAGACTTAGTATATATCCTGACATTATTATGTATATATTGCTATTTCAGCTGTTTGATACACTTGTTAGCTACTTTCCTGAAGATATGGCACAACCAAAGGGTAACCTTGTTGATCTCATCACATTCTGAACACTTTTACAGTACTTTTGACGTCAGACATGAATTACGCCAACTCAAGCCTCCAACAACATGCAAATATTGTGTTAACATCACATTCTCATCTGAAATGGACCCAACTACTGCCAACAAAAAACAACGTAAAGAGTGCCCTCACTGGCATGATGAGGAAATGATAAACAGTGCCCTCACAGTCATGGATTGGATCAGACATGTAGAGCAGCCTTGTCAGGCATGGATGTGACCTCTACAAATGGTTCACTCACAAGTCTGGTTCAGTGGATGCACATATTTGGGGTTTTGCAGCAATATATTTACAATGGGGGTTTGGCAGGAGAACTGCAAAGGGCATTCTTTTCAAAGTTCTACACATGTCTCACTGATGGAAATGATATGAGTACCTAAAACTGCAAATTCAGCAATGAATTCAAGTGGATACAAATAGTTTTTCCCCAGCATGTCTTTTTTAACAATATTTATAGTAAATCTGATTACCCACAAGATGAGTGTTACAATCGGATATTTAGTTGAAAGATAGTTGGTTTCAACACACAGGCAGATAGGCAATTATTTCATTGACCTTCACTACTGTCAAGTGTTTGACATGCAATATTGATACAGACTTATAACATACACTTACAGCCTAGGAAGTTGGCGGTAATTTGCAGGCAAATTTCTATAAATGCCTGCATTCAGCAGGTGACATTGTAAATTTACTGGCATTTATAAGGTAAAATTTCAACTTTGACAAATAAATTGAAGCTTACTTGCATATTGACTATTTGCATTAATACAAATATTATCATTCAACAAAATTGATCATTAATTTCATTCAACAGATAAACATGGTATTTGTCACAATGAATGCTGATAGGAAGTAAAATTTCATATATAAATTTCGCTTTGCGCAGTAACATTTATTTCCTTATATTTTAAATATTAGGAGCTTTTTGCTCCCAAACTTAAAAATTGAGGAGCAAATTGATCCTAAATCATCTTGGCTGAAAGTGTTAACTTCCTAGGCTGATGTATGGCCAGTATAAAATAACCATGTCAAAAGAGATAGGATACTGCAAGTGCTGATTTTACTCATTTTAAATGAGACTATATTATCTACAAATTTTGCAGGGATATTGTGCTAATAGATCATTTTACAGGGTTTGACGTTTAAACAAAGTGTTTCTTTCTCTCTGTTTATCATTATCTATGTACTTAATGGGTTACTAACATTTGCAATGCTATCAAATCATTGGACATACATGTACACAAACTGCCACAGGTGTAAGCGCCAAGTGTAGATCAAATGGCCAATCATGTCCAGTGATGCATATCATGTTTAAGTGAAGGGGTCTAACTCTATTCCTTACCTTGCACCTAACCCCCTAACTTGAAAACAAATTTACCTCTATTGTACAATTTAAACAATCCACTGTTTCATACTCTTGCCTATGGTTATGTAGACTCTAAGATATCACACTGTTCCACTGGCAATAACCTTGCCTCTGAGGAGTTGGCTGATGTCTGTTAGGGTGTCCCGACACCATGGACCTTGCAGACTATAAGGATTTTATGCTTAGATAAAACTGCAGTCACAGATTTCTTGCCAATCTTACATTAGTGTGTGAAATGTGGCTGGCAGAAATATTTGCAATGTGTTGCTAATCTCACCAGAATCACTGTGTAACCTGAAATACTTGATGTAAGGTTTTCATGATTTAATAACCCCTTAACATAATTTCAATAACATAATGAACAGAGATTGTGGACTTGAGCTATTTACTGCCTTGATCAAAAACAATTTTATTTAGTATTGGAATTTTTCAAGTCAAGGTTGTAATTTACAACCAACATTTAGAAATTTATCATTCATGTGTATGAGTTGTTTACACAACTTTATTGATGCCCATTAAGTTAAAGCATTTATCTTTCTGACACGTTTTGGACAAGTGTTGGTTTAAAATGTATGCGTTTGCATTTTGTTACTTGCAAAGTATATTCTATGTTGTCCAAGCAGAGGATAATGGGATGCGATGTAAGTGTATAACGTTGAGGGCAGTAGAGATAACAAGTGTACAAACAAAATGTGACCCATGACCTATTTGTTGATGTCAATCATGGTGCTATATTGAAAGATTTTTGTTTTTTAATTTTGAAAAGTGTATGAGTATTTATGGCTAATAATGATAAGGAGGTGAAGAGTTAGTTATGTGTGTATACTGCATTGATACAAAGGGTGTAGTTTACGAGTGTTATCTATGGTGTACATGTAATATAAGTATATTGTCCTTGATAACCTAGCTAGGACAGTCTGTAAGTCAATGGACTTACATTGTAAGTCTAGCCATAGACCCTACACATGTAGTCTATGGTCTAGCAATATCTTGACAGAGTAGGCTGGAGATTATTTACAGGCCACACCCCATTAATGATTGACACTTAATCTATTACTGACCACACCACTTGGGTGATTGACATTTTTCCCTTTATGACCACACATTTGATGATTGACAGTATGTCATTGACCACACCCCTTGTATGATTGACAGTAAATTTATTACAGACCACACCTTTTTCATGATGTGCTACTGAGTGCAGCCATATTTTAGGGAAGACATTGACACTCTTAACATTCAAGCATAGCTTAAAGCTGTTGAAGTAAACAATTCTTTTAACATCTTGATGTACCTGTTATTTTTGCAAATTCTGTGACTGATAAATGTAGAGGTTTTACTTTATTACCATTTCACATTACATGCACAGAAATATTTTTAAAATCAACACATGAATGTGACTGCTGTATGTGATGACATGGTTTGTCATAAATGTAATGACAGACAGATTTGAGTGGTATGATATACCACTACAATGAATGTTTATTGTAGGGACAGATTTAGTCTTGGGGGAGATTACACTGCATGTGTGTAAATGCCATGGTATTATTGTAATTTTTATTGACTGTAGTATAGTGTAGAGTACAGCT
The DNA here is from genome assembly GCF_964340395.1 of Glandiceps talaboti. NCBI lineage: Eukaryota > Metazoa > Hemichordata > Enteropneusta > Spengelidae > Glandiceps > Glandiceps talaboti. The sequence goes on along the minus strand of NC_135549.1, from coordinate 30,599,767 downwards.
AGTGTATTTTCATATTTACATTTTTGTAAAGATGACACTGTATTCATAATAAATGGATAAATAAAATTGGTCTTCAATAAGACATGTACGTTTTTGAGTCTTATATGATTCATTTGAGTAGCAGGACCTGTAAATTTTTCTTAATATTTCATCAGTCTGATTTAATTGATTAATTAATTGAATTATCTCATTACAAATCATTAATGGTATTGTGTACACAGGCTTCAAGTTGATGTCTGTGTACTACCAATGAGGTGGGGGGGGGGGGGGGTTAATACTGTTATGTAACACACACGGTAGAATCAGGTATGGCCATGATTCATTAAAGATGGTTAAAAATTACAACTTTTAACTTTTACCTTTTTTACACATGCTTTAGCTAGTACAACGCATATCAAAATCCAAAAATATGATTATATTCACTGACTTCAGAAGTTGAACGTCGCCTTTAAAAGAGAAAAATAAAAGTAAGGCCTACTTATGACTGTCAAATAGAGGGCGCAATTCAGAAAACGGTAAACATCAGTACAGCGAGCATTGCGATATTAAACATTACCTGGCAGAAGTTCAGAAAGCATGGTCACGTCATGCATGCTGTGCTTGAGAAAGCCGTTTTAGTGTCCTTGCATCATGAAACCAACGCTGATGGCGCTGTCCTTACAAAAAGGATGCTGTCTTGGCATTGATGGACATCGGAATTAGGTGAATATGAGGGTGACTTTGGTATGAAATGCAAAACAATATCAAAGTCATTGGTTTGATTGTCTCTAGAGATGGCATTAACGATTTTATGTTCAATTCATCATATCACACATATAGAGGGTGTATAAACACGAATTAAATCACACATAGACAAGGTCCATAGACACATCGAAACGTCGCAAGCGTTTCAAATTTACCATAATTCCAAAGTGACGATGTATTATAATTTTGATCGTATATACGTTATTTATTGTCAAATTTATCATTAATGTCTCTTTCATTAAATTCACTTTAAAATACAGAAAATAAAACTAGTATAATATGAAAATATTCTCAAAAATTCTTCTTAAGTTAAATGCTATAAAAGTTCGTATAATTAATGTTTGAAATGAGCCTTGACAGAGGCGACTGCACTCCTAGCTCTATTGACAACTCTCCTGAACAAACCCCTACAAAAATAAAATAAAAGATTTACAGTTAGTGAGTTAAACAGGAAGAAAGAAATATTTGTTGAATGTTTAAGGGAACTGTCAGAGTTTGTTGTCAACCATTTAATAGTACGTATATTGTTACAACAGATCAAGTCTTGTCAATCATGTAAAACCTTATCTACATGTTGTCTACAAAATATACATTTTCGTGTATGGTATATATTGTATTGAGGTCAATATATAGAATGATATTTTTTTCAAAATAATAGTAGAAGAGCACATATTATATTCCTTGGATTCCTGGATGCAAACTTTTACGCCAGCTGTCAGACGGAATTTTGTTGTGGAAGTTTTGTAAAAAAAAAATCAGTCACTGTCATCGAGTCGGCGCCCTTCACCTTCGGCACCTTTGTTGAGGCAATTCTAGTCTATACTCACTTGTGTTGTCCGAGTCGGGTTTGTCGTCTTCTGATTTGAAAGCATCCATTTGTTGGTGTCAAGACAGTCTCGTTGTCAAAAAATAAGTCACCGTGAATGTCAGATCTAAGTCTTTTGGTGACAGGTGTTGATGTATGAATATCACTGAAATGAATAATAGCGATAGATAAGATTAGAATGTCACCATCGTATCACGAAGTTTCTTCTTGATGTATCTAAAATCGTCCTATGTGATGTATGAAAGACTCTCTGTCATTGGATGGAATGAAATGCTTTGTGCTTCACCGCGTACCGCTTCAAAACACATGGTTTAAAAATGTTCTCCTACCAATTTTAATTCAACTATCAGTTTCATTGCGTCCTTCTTGAGTTTTTTTTTTACAATAAGGCAACATCTTGTACATTAAATTGTTCAAGACCACAATGTTCCTTCAACCACGGATGCAGTATCCAGACTTCGTCTATGTCCGTTTACGACCTGTCCCTCACCTTCCTATATTTTCTCTTGCATTTAAAAAGAATCCTTTCAAAGTGATAACCATTTCATGATATCACCTGATTTGAATTCTAGTAAACGCATCATAATAAGATTGTTAACTTACCAATCGAGACTACGTTTTCTTGGATTAGAGCACATTGGATTTGACAATACCAATGGTCTGTATGGTAAAACTTGTGTACATGGTGCTTTGTTGTGATTGGTTGACGCTGTGTCACATGGTGTGACTACAAGAGTTGATGTTGACGGAGTGGATTGTAAGTAATATGGAGAGGTTGTAGACCAAGGGTTGTGGTATTCAAATTGTAATCTGCTAGAATGAAAGTTTATCAGTGTTATAATCTGATATATTTTGTAGTGCAAAGTATTCTCAATATCACGATGATGAGAGTAAAATTATTAATAAGTTTGACTGAAATTCATATTCTTTTCAGTAGTTGGCGTTTGTCCTGTAACAAATTAAACTATTTGGAATCGGTAATTTGGGAAAGTATCATAACATAACTAGAATTAATCGTAGACATTACTTGTACCCACCTATCACTATACTCAGCTTCATCTGATAACGAGAAATCTGGATACGTTGTACCCCATCTTGTCATGGGGGATGCAAAGTAAGTACACGGGTCATATCTACGAGGAGTCTGACAAACACTGTCATTATTTGGAGTCTGGAGAATGGAAAGATGGATGAAAACTGATATTATATTATATCTACAACAAAATACCAGGGCTCGTAAATGGGAAAACAGATTTCACCGCGTGGTATAATAGAAACAATAGATTTGGGCATTCAATATGGAAGATCTTGTAACGTGTACGGGCATTCAATATGGAAAATCTTGTAACGTGTACGGGCATTCAATATGGAAGATCTTGTAACGTGTACGGGCATTCAATATGGAAAATCTTGTAACGTGTACGGGCATTCAATATGCCGATATGGAAAATCTTGAAACGTGTACGGGCATTCAATACTAGCATGCCGATATGGAAAATCTTGTAACATGTACATGTCACTTTTATAGTTAATATTAAACAACGACATAATTAACGTGCTTGTCATAATTCATCTATTAACTTACATCAATTTCTTGATTGTTTATGAAACTTTCTGTCTGTGTGATGAATAATTCTGGTATACATTCACATCGCTGAGTAAAAGATAGCAAGAAAATAAATATCAATACTGACAACAACAACTGTAGAAATGACAGAAATAGGATATCATAGGACAGTTATAAGAATTATATTTTAAAACTATCTTTTAAACGTGTGCGGATACGATAGATGAATATCGCAAGTGTAGTAGACCTACATAACGTAGAAATGACGACAAATATCCTTCTTATAAAGGCTAATGGTTTACACAACTTCACGAAGTGCCATTTTCTGTATATATCTCACAGTTACACTGACTTCTACATAACTCGTCAATAGATTTTTTTTAAATATCAATTTGAGTTCTACAAATGTGGCCATTGGCCTAGCTATTCCTCGTAAATTGTATTGCCATCAAATTCAATTTAATCCGCCTATACTTCAAAATTACTTATTACTTGTGTGCTCCATTCTTACCAATTGTTCATACTGATTCGCCGAAAGGAGTTCACGAGGTACAATATCTGCAATTTCTGCAGCTACTCGAATGATATCTGGGGTGAAATAGATAGCAAAGGGTACACTTTTAATCAGACGTGGTTGGTATAAATCAGGACAGCGTATGATGAAATTGTTTCACCATAATATCATCGTATTGTAATCAATATTATTACTCCAAAATATGTCATTTATATATACATTCCCTTTAAACTACTCCTACCTTTAGTCTGAATCTCTGTCATCATGTGTAGTATAAATATTTCAATTTTCTTGGTAAATTAGTCGTCAAATATCGTAATATATACAGAAAACTTTGTCAGCAATCGTTAACGTTAGTACGCTGATAAAAGAACTACCCGGCATGCATTCTGGTAAACAAAGCGTCATGGCAACATGTTACCGAGCATCAGTGCAGCGGAACGCGCGACGCCCCTTCACTCCGCTCCGCGTCGCGGTCAAGAAAGATGATGAGCGCTCGTAGTAGGATTCTGTTTTCAGAAAATGTGAATGCATGTCTTTTGGACATTCCCGTGATGATGATTGTGTTCGACTATTCGTTGTTAATACATGTATGTTGCGAATGTAAAGAAATTAATGTACAAAACTAAGTGACAAGTCTTGAAAACTGTTATCTTTAGTACAATTTTTTTTATTAATTTACACAAACCTAACTGATTATAACCACTGAGACGTATTGTATGACTTGTAAATATATTTAATTTGACTGAATAATTTCTAATACTGCTACGTAACAGCATTCTTTTCTAAGTTTTTGAAATCTCTGAATATTTATTTAATAGTCAATGCATATGCACAAAACCAATAGCACTTTATTTTCCTAACAGTAACTGAGGGAGATTCCACTCTCTTTCTCATTGCAAAATAAATAATTGGGATATGGCATGTGCGTGTGCGTGTTGAACTTTCTTCAGTCCCACCACGAGTTTACACGTACACATTCCTTCTCAAGTTTTTTGTTGAGTGCACGTGGCGCGCCCTCACTGTACACTAATTATATAGAGGTCAATGTATAGGTCACCATTATTGATACATTGTCGCGAAATTTTCTACGCCGCGTAGGCTACGCGAGGCTTGGTTTATTTTCCATATTTTGACCACACACATTTGGGTATAAATTATAGATTACACTTGATAAATATGTGAGAGTGTATTTATATCCTGAGATACAGAGCTAGATAAATGATTATGTACAAGCTTTGCAACAAACAGCGGTAGTTTGTTATTGAGAGAAATCGGAAAAGAACACGGTAAAAAGGAGATGGTTCGCGGTCAATATAATACTTCCTAAACTTCTAATCGAAATCTAAAAAGACACGATTTCTCTTTATTCATCTGCGCATCAGTGTGTGAAATTTGAAAATGATAAGTCCATATTTGACGAAATTGAAACGATGATAAATATTTCACCTGTTTGTGAACTCCGCGCTCATTGTAAACCTATTTTAAGGCCAAGAAAAAACATTGTTTTCTGGTGAGTTTGAATCACTTAAATACCCTGCCTCGGTCTTCTTTTTTCTTGTGTTTGTGCAGCCAATGCAGAGTACAGATCCAAGGAAAACACAAAATAAGGTTGGCATGAAACCCCTGAAAACAGAGTCTTTCTCAGTAGTGAGTGTTGAGCTAGTGTAGAGCACAAGTATAAAGTTGGCGCCAGATTCAGATTCGGATCTGAGGCCATCTGACGCTCAGTATAACGTTCATAAGATAACGCTACCTGAATCTGAATCCTTCAAAGAGGGCTAGTCCTGACACTGCTGTGGGTAAAATAGGATAGTAAGATTATGATTATTAAATATTACCAAAATATTCAAAAGGAAATAAAGAATGCCTTGGGGTTCCATAATTGAAAGATTGACTTATAATATCATACACCCTGAGTATTGACTCACCAGTGGGTAAACGTATATGTTTATAGCCTCATAAAGTCATATCATCAAATTGAGTCCGCACCAACGACCAGCGCCCTCAACGGTGATCACAATTTCAACCTGTTTCTGCACTGCTTATGGACAATATCTACCACTGATGAACATGTACAATGTCTAATCATTGGTATTTTAACAGTTTCAGTGAATATATTGTGGTTGTCTGATCGAAAATAATACTCTAGTTAAAGCTAGTACAGTTTTAACATGTTGACAGATACAACACCTAGCTTTCTCTCAAGATTCAACTTGCCACTACCCTACCTACAGATAATATTGACCACTAATTAACAGTTACTATGTCTTGTCATAAGTATATGACCAATTTTTAGTGACTATATATTTGGTTATTTGATGAAAAGAATGCCACAGATGCAACTAGTAGTAGTGTTGGTTTAACAACACGTATAAAATAACTTAGAAAACCTCATACCTCTTCACAAAATACAACTTACACCATAGGCCTACACCTCACACTAAGACTAATATATATCTCTATCGAAACATTCTTGTGTAACATTCTTCAAAAGTTAATTATCAATATCTTTGCTATAAGATTATTGTGCCTACTTGAAAAAAAAATATTAGTGTTACTTCATTATCTTATATTTCCATTCTTACAATTGCTCATATTGATTTGCTGAAAGGAGTTCACGAGGTACAATATCTGCAATTTCTGCAGCTACTCGAATGATATCTGGGGATAAAAGGGATAACAACGGGTACATATTTAATCAGATACGTTTGTTATAAATCGGGACAATCTATATGTTGAAATGCGTTGGCCTTACCAGAATGTACAGAGTTTCATCGTTTGAACCATATTCATATTGTAATCAATATTATTACATCAAAATATGTCATTTATAGATAAATCCCCTTTAAATTACTCTTACCTTTACTCTGAATATTTGTCGTCATGTTGTAGAATAACTATTTCAACTCTCTTGGAAAGTTACTCATGAAATATCATAATAGATGCAGAAAACTTTATCAGTAATCGTTAACTTTAGTACGCTGATGAAAGAACTACACAGCATGCATTTTGGTAAACAAAGCGTCAAGCATGGCAACGTGTTACCAGGCACTACATTTTGTTAAATGACATAACCGAACATACTGAGTTATCGACTGTGCTGATTAAATTATCGATCGTGAACATTGCCTTATCAGAATGAAGTTTGGCCTAAATGACATGCCACAGATGGCGCTGTGACTAATTGTCAAGTACTAGCTATGCTTAGTCCATCATGACGACATCGTAAATACGTTAAACTGACATGACCTAAGATGACCTTAGTTATACCTCTATTATATTTTTGATTGCGAAGAGCACCATGTACATGATGTAGAATATATTGTCAAGTAAGTTCTTTACCACAATCGAACCAAATGAGCATCTTTTGTGTAACTAGTCAATCCTACCATGTGTGCAGCGGTGTTTTTAAATTTTCAGTTATGATTTTCCTCGTATTGTTCGACAATGTTTTACCACCCTCGTCGAAAGAGGGGTCATCTGGCGTAGTTATTTAACTTCGTCGCCATTTTGACTGGATTGTCTAATGGTAAACACATATTACGATGACATATTTTAATTGAAATGCTTACAACAAGATAAGGAGTTAAAATCGGTTGGTTCAGAATGAACACGATACGATGTTCAACTAAATCCAACTGAAATACTCGTACGTATGGCAAAAAAATGAACGACGAAATCACATCGGACATTTACGATCCATGTAATCATTAACTTTGACAAATGTCTACACTTTGGAAACATTTCGATGTGTTCAATCATTGATACGTATATTACGATGATTATTTTGATTGATTTTATGCAGACAAGAGATTGATGGATCCATGAAAAGTTGGCAATTAATACCCATTACACTATAACATTTTTGTAGTAATGGTAAAGTATACTACTCAACTTCTGACGGTTGTAAGGAATTTTTATGGACTGTAATATTTACAACCGTTGTACCACCACTGGTCAATATGTCCGGTAACAAATCTACTGAACCCAGAGTAAATGCAAACAGTTTGACCAAGCCACTACCAGAAGGTAAAATAATTCTATACATCTCTCATACACAGTTTTCTAGGCTCTCACACACCACTTTCAAGAGAAGATATGACATGTCAACTTATACGAGTAGTATAGGAGCACAGATTGGATCCATTTTAAAAGGACACCTTCTTCCATCTACATGTTGCTGCTGCATTTTTTCCTGGTACTATTATCTTCTGAATCTCAATGCCAAAAATCCATCTATAACTTCATTAAGTTCTTATATATTTTTTAAACCTAGGAAAGCACACGTTGGACACACTCTGGAATGACATTACAATTTCTAGACTATTGTCTTCTCTGCCAGAATCCAAATACCAAATATCATCTATCAATTCTTTCTTATACATATCTTTTTTTACACATAGGAAAGATTTTTCATACCTGTTTTAGCTATCTTTCATATATATATCTTAATACATAGGAAAGTTTTTTTGGCAATGTTTTTGGATCCCTAGATTCCCAATACCAAAACTCATCTAGGAACTTCAATGGAACGACATAAAAATACAAAATTCCAGCACCGGTCAACGTGAATTTCAGCCATAAAGTCCTTTTAATATAAATTTTATGTTGCTGACTGCTAATATTTTATTACATCAGCTACTCAATTCTCTTTCCATCTAAAGTTTCATAATTTCTCTAAAACATATTCTTATATTCAAAAGAGGTACAAGGAGGTACATAAAGTTTAATAGTAAACAGATGCATCACACCATGAAAACAATTAGGAGTATGAACCATCAGTTAGGCAGTTATGAAATTAACAATGTGTAATTGAGTTGTTTTGATGATAAAAGATATTTACTTGATGATGGCATAACATCAATGGCATATGGTCATTATACAATTTGATTAAAACATCTAGAAGGAAATTGTATTGGAAAATAGTGTCAGAAAAGATATTGACTACCAGATGGTGATTACGAATAAACTTTCTTATGCATTAAAAATACATAAGAAAACTTTTTGTATATTTATGTTGTTCCAGTGAATTCCTTGATGGGTTTTAGTATTGGGATTCTAGGGATCCAAAAGCATTGCGAAAAACTTTCCTATGTGTAAAAGAAATATCAGAAAGATAGCTAAATTTGGTACTGAGCTTCAGGCAAGGGAAAACTTCCTAATGTATAACAAAGATACATGTATATAAACATCAACATTCAATCAGGATTACCGTACCTGTATCTTCCTTCATCATATATTATCAGATATAACAGGAATGTATAATTCATCGACGGAAGATTCTGGCGTGGTTGATGTCGACGTTGAACGTTTCGGTGGGATTTCATTGCACGGTAACTAGCAACTCACTCTTGTCAAATATATGCCATTCCCCTTTATATCTTACACAATCCAAATGTAAATGTAGATACATGTTTAGGAATTTCCATATGACATTACTTGCTTATAGGTGAACGACACTCCAGCAGACAGAAGTGTTTTTTAAAAAAAATAAGTTTTAGCTTCTGGAGATAGATATCATGATTTCACATCACATGAATTTCATGCGATTACAAGAAATAGCAATTTAATTGTAAATTTGTTTCACCTCTATTGTCTAGAAGTGGTACGCTGTTGCCAAGGGTCTTAGCAGGCATGAATATGAATTCTATGAACCATGCATATATTAACTGCAGATAATACGCACTTAGGAGAATGAATACTCAGTGTTCGCATATAATACAGATTCATGTCTAATAAGGCCCATGAGATAACAGTGTTTTACTATCAATTTAGAAACGATAGCCTCCCAGTAAACAAAACTGGGTAATAATGTTGTCTGTCTATTTTCTATCAACTCAGGTAATTCGTCTACACAACCTTCGAAAGATTCTGTTCTAGCCGACGGAAATACATGCATGGACATCGACAGACACGGATCTAATGGTAAAAACTGAGTATTGTATTTTAAATGCATCACTATTAATAGTTGGCAAGTTATTAACAAATACAGACAATGTTTTTTACTATTTGTAAAGATAGATATAGTAGATATAGTAGTGATTTTTACAAATGGGTTACCTATGTCTTAAATTTATCAATATTTCTTTTCAGCAAACAAAGATGACATTTCACCTGATGACAATATTTCACTTCACGAAAATGTAAACAAGCCAGCATATAAAGGTAAAAATCGGATAATGGTGTAAGTTTCTGTCTTACATCAATGTCATGTCCTATCAAATGACAGCGAACGAGCCCAGGCTCAATGGAATACATATAACATACTTTCGCACTTCATTGTACGGAATCACTGCGGCTTTATTAAACATCAGATAATAACACCAAGTAGTCTTAGCTTGTACTACAGCTAATCAATCAAAAAATATGCGTCGAGCGACTGATATAATATCGATTTTTCCATCTTTTATGAGAACTACAAGCATTCGCCAAGTAAGTCAATAACTACTAAATCTGAAAAAAATAAAGATGGTGTTTTGTTGATTTCGTAGAACGTATTTTATAAATCCTTTTACAAGCAGGGATAACAAAAATTTACTGAATACAGGAACTGAAGACGTTAGGTTCAGAATTGACTAACTATAACTTTGCCATAACTGTGAACCGATGTTCAGTTACTGCTTTCGGCATCAGAGAGTATGTGACCTGGATATGAACAACTTTAAGTCTAAACGTGCTCGCTCGCTCGCGCGCGCACGTGTGTGTGTGTGTGTGTGTGTGTGTGTGTGTGTGTGTGTCTGTGTGTGTCTGTGTGTGTGTCTGTGTGTGTGTGTGTGTGTGTGTGTGTGTGTGAGATTGATCATTTTCTCAAAAACGGATGGCTCAATTCATACGAAATTTGAGCTTATGGTAATGGGTAGAACTGGTTAGGTTTTGGTAAACAATTCATGAATATTAATGAGCAATTTATGGTTTTCGGTAATTATGCTACATCTTAAGAATGCACACTTCAAATTCAATATAATTTGGTACATACATTGATGTTAACAAAGTGCATGTATCATATGAAGTTTGATAATATAGCTTGTAGTTTTAATGGGTCATTTGTATAATTAATCATTTTGAGTTATTAAGCTATAACTGAAAAATCATGGTACACACTTCAAATTTTAAATCATTTGGTACATACTTCAAACATAAGACAGGGCACATGTCCTGCAAAGCCTGTTGATATAGCTTTTAGTTTTAATGAGTCATTTGCATAATTAATGATTTTCAGTAATTAGGCTATATCTTAAAGCACCATTCAAATGTAAAATTATTTGGTGCATACATTGATGGTATCGGTAGCAAAGTTCCTGTACCATATACAGTTTGATAATGTAGCTTTTAGTTTTAATGACTCATTTGCATTATTAATGATTTTCAGTAATTAGACTAAATTAATTTAAGAATGCACTTTCAAATTCGATATAATTTGCTACATACATCAACCATACCAAGTGTTTACACTTCGCGGTGAGTGAACTTGCGCGATCACAGAAGTAAGTTTAATTTTACCCCTTTCATATATAGTTGGCTAAACATGTCTACATTATCGATATTATCGACATTTTATTGTATTCTGATAGACATATCTCGGGGAAACAAGTGCCTGTGGTCTAATACACTGACGTTGTTCTACCATTAGATTTAGAGTTAGTGGGTGTCAGGCACACATAGTGTGCAACATATTTATCAGTGTGGTAGATCAAACTGATTTGCACAGGTTTTAATAACACACAAGCATTTCAAAGTTTTGGGGGGTTTTTAGCGTTGCGCCCTCGATCTCTCTTGGTCGACGATCCTTATCAGAGAATGTGAACCTGTTGGCATCTACGTACACAGTTCAGGTAGTCAAGTGTATTGTTAACGGTATGCTTAAAGTAATGTTGATGAATCAGAATTTCCGTACAACTAAATCAGTATAAATGACGAAACCGATATATGGCAGGAAATTACATAAAAGCTAATTGAGTTGAGTGCAGTTTAATGTCCGTGCCGAAACACGGACGGAAAACATTGAAGGTTTTATTGCTGTCATTACAATGGTGCATATGCTGACAATGTCAGTCATAATGATCAGAAAAAATATACAAAATAAAGATGAAATTAGGCAAAAACCTTTTAAAAAATAGAATAAGAACCGTAATAAATACAAATGACAATTCAGGAAAATATTTCTGTTTTACTTTCACTGCATCAAATATCACGGAATAGATTTGTATAAATCCCTTCTTTCAGATAAGACCACGTGACCCCCTCCTCAAAATTGAAATGTAAAAGAAATCAACCAACATGCAAAATTAAAAATGACACATTCTGTCAAGAAATGATACGCTCTCTTAAGCACCAATAATGAAACATTATTCCAAACAAAATAAAAAGTGTATAATTGATATCTCTCCCCCTCCCCCTTTACGTAGACGATATGAAGGGTGTTTACGTACAACCATTGGGAGACTAGTGCAAAACGTCTATCCACACAGTTAGGACACTGTTCTTATAAAAGTGTACTATATATGTAGGCACGCATGCCATTTCTCTACTGAGATAATATTCAGACAGCTGCAGTTATGAAATCACCAGACGTAACAAATCTCAACGTTACGCTTGAGAACATCGTCAATGTAAATGTACATAATGTCAATAAATGTAACACGGCTATGTTTTCTGATCGCGATCGGTTTTACTATCCATCGCCAAGACCCTCAAGTCATCTAGACACGCATTTGCGATGTCTCTCTGTCCAATTTGCACCAAGGCCTCGATAACTTTATCAAGCATCGCCCCAGCCGCGCCTTGCTTTCGTTGCCATGCCAACAGTATCTGCATCACTTGTTCCTTGTCGTTGTTAAGGTGGCTCTCTCTCAGCGTCGCTATGTCAGTGATTGTCAGGCCGATCGCTAACCCGAATACCATGATGACTTCGGAACAGATATGGTCTTTGATCACTTGCATCGTTTCTTGTGTTAATGTCGGCGATAAACCTGACAGATACAAATAACATTGTAAATAGAACCGATTGTTGTGACTAATCATAGACTCTACATGAAAGGGTCTATGGACTAATGTAAGCGCCAGAGGCTATGAATATGTGGTCGACATTTTTGCATAGGCTACTGATACACCCACGTTCTTTAAGTCGTATAGAAATCTCTTGTCAAATTGGGCGTTAATATGTTGAAAATCGTTGAGACGTTTCCGATATACATGATGTAGTTTATTTAGGCATCAGACGAATTGTATAAGTTTTACGCCAAGGAAATGAAGGAGATAGCAAAGACCTTACGACTATCATATTTAAAGACTCAAATTATAACGTGTATACTACTGCTATAATTACATGTTTAAGCCAAGCATGGTCTTTATCATTCCATCGAAAATCATTTACTGTGCAAATAGCACGGAACCCACATGAACATTGCGACGAACGGTTACATTAATTAATAACCACAAAATCTAAAGGTAAAAAAGTTGGGATTTGGATACTAGTTGTTGTCTGCAATAATAGTATACTGATGTTGTACAGTTATGTACTACGTTGTTGTCTGCAATGATAGTAAACTGATGTTGCAGTGATATACTACGTTGTTACACAAACTGTTCATAAATTACCTTCTTGTATCGACACATAACAGTTCAATGAAATAAGTTGCCATTGAACTAACCTTGTGAAAGTAAAATATGAAGTTTTTGTCTAATCTTCATATCAGCACTACTCTCTTCTAAGCTTCGGACTCTCCTCTGTAAATCTAAAGGTTAAGGAATAATACCGTTGATTGGTCAGTTATCAAACACACCTACAAGTATTATTGTTAGTTTAGAATATTTGCATACATTCGGATGTACTAACATTATTATGTGTATATGTTTCAGCATAACTATTTTACATGACACGTATACATATGTATTGATATACACGACTGTCTGTCTGCCTGCCTGTCTATGTATGTATGTATGTATGTATGTATGTATGTATGTATGTATGTATGTATGTATGTATACGGTATGTATGTATACGGTATGTATGTATGTATGTATGTATGTATGTATGTATGTGTGTCTATCTGCCTGTGTCTGTCTGTACATATGTATGTATGTATGTATGTATGTATGTATGTATGTATGACTCAAGTTTGTACAGAATCATTGAATCTTTCTCAGCATCCAAAACATACATTTAATTAATTCTTTAAATCAAATGGATCGTTTAGTCATCGTAAAGGGGGAACATTGTCAATAATCAAATGAGAAAGCAGTATTTTTTTCTCTCCCTCTATTTTCATATATGTGCATTATGCGTAGTGTCTGGGTTATTATAGAAATAATTTCTCTTTCGTACAATAATTACACCGTCTACACATATAACATAAACTATCATAACCCAATTTTATTTTAAAAGTAAACGGTGCGTATAAATTACATTTTTTTCCGGTCCTGCGCCTGTATTTTTGTCCTTGTTATTTTCAACGGACATATTGTAGTGTGCTGGACATTGGATGGAGATGTTGAAAGTTTCTTGAGTGACTGCATGACGTAGGTGTACATGTTGTATTTGTCTTATTTAATTCAGTTGACAGTGATTACTTGATAATTGTAAACAACGTCATTACTTTTACAATAATACTGGAAAAGAATGGTTTGGGTGAATTCATTGCCAAGATCTCAGCAATATAAAAAAAATGTTATTTTAGATCTGTGAAATAACAAAGGATCTGATTTAGAGTATGGTAATAAAGATTGCAATCCATTTCATTATTGCAATAGATAACGAGAAAACTTCAATGGCTCATCACTGCAATTTGATAGCCGAAAGTTCAGGTGGATCGATATAGCCAAAGCTTTGGCGATATACCATGCAGCAAAATAAACAAAAGTTAAATACAAATACTGTAAGTTTGTAGAAAATAATTTTTAACGAATACCTTCTATGACACTGGCCTGTATTGAGCTAGTGTCTGCCGATCGAAGACTCCTCATGTCGACACTGTCGGCTAACTCAGACCACTCTTCGCTCTTATCGTCCAGAGTGTTGCGTTGATGGGCATCTTTATCTGTATTGTTCGGCTGACGACTGTTTTGATCTTGAGTCGAGTTACCGAGAACTCCGTGTTCATGAATAGGTGGTAAGGTTACCTCGAGGGGTTTTGGAGCCGTTTTAGCACTATTTGGATGGCCTTTCCTCATCGTAGCAGCCATTTTTCTAGCTCTTATTTCGACGTTTTTAAGTTGTGGATCGTTGGAGTCGTTAACCGTGTTACCAGGACGACCTACGTTGTTGTCAACTTCCTTTGAGCGTAACGCAGAACTCTTTTTCCGTCTCGATATACTTTTCGAGCCGTCTATGGATCTGGGTGTGATATCAGAATTGGTGTAATACTGGCTTGCCTGATCGTAACTGTCTGCCTTAGCAACGGGAATGGTAGCGGAGTGTACTATCGGTGGCAAGGATGCGGTCTTTCTTGACGTCGAATGTTTAGCTTGGCTCATATTCAGAAATTCAAATTCATCTCGATATGGCTTATTGTTAGGGTGATTCACGTAATACGAAATTAGTTTCAATATTCCGCGGACAACGTCATGTATGGTGGGAACCAGACTTACAACGCCGCCAAATTCAAGCATGTCCCCGATGGCGAGTTTAAAGCCTTCCTTGTCAAGTCCAGTGAAGTCATTTTCATCTTTCAATAATAACTCAAGTCGTTTAAACTCGACGTTCAGAGCGTGCGCCACGGACACTTTCCCTTGATCGATGTTGCGAGTCTGGTCCTCGCCAAGTTGACGTAATACTTCTCTGATAGCCTCGTTCAACCTGTCTCGTAACTCCCTCAGTTGATCGATAATGACCAGGAATTTTGCGAGAATCTCAGCTTTAGGGGCAGTTAAAGGGTTCTTAATGTAATCGATGTACAGGCTCTTGACTTCCGAGATATTTTTGACTCCGTAGTGACGGCTAAGATTGAGCCTTTTAAGTAAGAGAGAATCAGCTGTCGATGCATTGATGTAAGTGTCCTTAGTCAATTTCACAGGTCGCTTCAACACACTTATAAAGAAATGCTGCTGTTGACAAAACCTTTCCCATTGAGTCACGTGAATGTTCAGGTCTTTTTGCAGAGTGACGTATCGCCTGTTGATTTCTGTCTTGTCGATTTCTTTGTCTTTGGTTGTCATGGTTCATATCTTGCATGTTTTAGAAACATAGCAGGTATCATGTTCCTTGCATCGCCGGTGAGATGATCTTGAAACCTACCAAAATATAGTGCAAGCGTTGTCAAACAGTGCAATTGTGTTGTTTAGTTTTGTAAAAAAGGAAAGTATTAAAGAAAAGAGGATAATCTACATATACGTGACCTTGTTTCTGATCGTATGAACGCCTCTCTGCACTGTAATTTATGTCATACACATGCAATCGTTCATATGTGAGTATCCGGTATACTTGCAGGCAGGGGGAAATTAGGTCTATATTGCCCACGGGCAATCCAGCCGTTGTCATGACGATATTACGTATGCAAATCTGTGTACCAAATCATAGACAGGTTTGTGACCAAATGCCACTATACGTACCCGTATACATGTACGCGGCTACTTTCCACTACAAACGCACACACACACATTTATACATATGTGATGAGCATAATGCACCAAAAACTCAGAAAGGTTACATGTCTCGACTTAAATTTTATTAAACTTAAATAAGTCATGTCCGTTTCACTAATTCGGAATTGATCTCATAAGGCGTTTTATTTCAATATTGTTCATCTTGAAAAGAATAGAACCATGAAAGAAAGATTGTGAACACTTTTCCTGAGGCGAAAAAAAGAAGTAATGTGGTGTTTCCCATAACATGGCCTCAGAAAAAAAAGGTAGGAAGGCCGGGATTTTATTATATTTTTATTTTGTTTTATTTTAACTTCTTTAATTCTTTGATCCCAAAACAAACAAAATAGCCCTTCTGTGATACTTTGACGAAATATGCACAGGTACGGTGCACTGGGAAAGAAAACAGACGTGCATGATATGACGCTCAAGAAGACAGATAATTGGTCATCATTTTGTTTTAAATGCTTCACAAATTTTCAGGGTCAGTATTCTAAACTGAGGTCGGTTGAGTTATCAGAAACACACATTTTATTTTTATTTTGCCTTAGCAATCATCTACGGGGATCATCTACGTGGTCTGGTAGATGATCCCCGTGTCTTTGCACACGTGTTCACGGAGAAGAAATTCGATAAAAGTTAAAATATGTATTATTTAACTCGCTCTTGTCTATGACGATGCATTGTAGTTATATATGTACATATGTCCATCTCCTATTTGTGTATTCATATCTCGTACTACAGAAACTATTAACTTGAAACAGAGCGTTTTCTGGATCGACCAAGAATCTTATAGTAAATATTGCCACATTTCATTTTAAATAGGGACAGTACTGTTTCTATAAGGCGAAATAACATAATTCTGTCTTTCCGATAAAATGGACTCGGAGAATTGGTTAGATAGGTCGGGATTTTATGTTATTTATCTTTTTAATTATTATTTTTTGAAAAATATTACTTCGACTCATTCTGTGATAGTTTGATGAAACATGTTTAGGTATCACTGGGAAAAGAAAACAGACAAGTGAGAAGGTCAAGAATACAACTGATTTTTCTTATTTTTGTTTTAAATGTTTGAAACAATGTTTAGGGTCGGCGTCTTAAACTAGAGTTGGTCGGGTAATCGGAAACATACAATTAGTTTTATTTGGCCAAAATATCGGTATACCCATTAAAGAATTACTGTGTCATCTTGTAATTAATTTGATGACGTACTAATACCTCATTTATTTTAGGAAAATATGTATAGCCGTGTTGATAAGATTCTTGTCGCGATAGACGATGAAATGTAGCGAATGTAGTAACTAAAAGATTTTTTGTCGAGACAGAAGAATGTTCCGTTTCGGATGAAATCGTTTCATTTGTATTTAGGATAACTTCTGATCAACGATTTTCGCAGTATTTCAATCAAAAAAATTGTTCAGCGTTTGCGTGTACATACTTCATCAAATTGAAGAGATACATTTTTTTTCAACTAGATCAAAGTTATATATCTGTATACTAAAGCTTCACGTGTTCAGAGTATGGCTTCATCATTGCTGGGCTATCTATATTATATAGATATTATTTATCAGAATAAGAGATCGATCATCTCTACATGATATGTCGGCATAACGCAAACGATGACTTATACTGTAATACAAACGTATGCGATGTTAAAGTTCATTTCTCAAATCATTCTAGAAACATAAGGTAACCAACGTCGAATTACTAGCTGAATGTGATATTAACAGCTTAACCTATTTCAGATTTGGTGATAATGTGTTTGTGTGTTTGGCATTTATTTTGATTAACTTTGGCCATATGTTCACCCTGTAGGTCACTGGCCCATCTCGCTTTGAAGAAGAGAAAACCACATATCATGTTGTTTAACCCTCACTAACTTATCTAGTCAACCCGATGTTATAACAATTTTGTTATGTATTTTTACCTTTGCTACAATTATTTGTATACACTGTTTGGCAATGACCCTCTGTCTTTCTTCTAGAAAAAAAAACTAAGTTCGGCATAGATCACACTGTGATAGTATTTCCACAGTGCCCCCCCCCCAGCCCCTGCCTAACTCATCACATCTGCTTATTACACTCACAGTTAACTCAATGTTATAACAATTTTGTCTTTTAGTATTTTTCCTTTGTTACATGTGTGTACGTGTATACTGTATAGGCCTACAGTCTTTCTTCTAAGTTGAAAAAAAGAACCCTCGAGTTCCAGACTAACCCAGCTACTTACTCTGAGCAGCCGACCAGGTCATAACAATCTCTTTACATTTTACCTTTGTCATGTTTGTTGTTTTTCTATGTGTTGTTTGGGCCCAGTGGTCTTTATTGACTATGTTTAGAGATCACACACTATTTCATAATTCCTCTCACAGACACTTATTGAATACCTCTCACAATCAATCATAGTAAAAAGTTCAACATAGATCCACAAATAACAGTATACCACAAGTGAAATGCACATAGAACCTCAGACCACTAAGAACTTTATGCTGAATGTCATCAAAATGTAAACAATAAAATCACTCGACTAGCTAGAAACAAATAAAAGTCGTAAAGGTTACGGGCATTTCAATGTGTAGGGTAAGGGGGAACGTAATGAAAAACGAAAACAAAAAGTGTTTCAACATTATTGGAGTAGTTAGTTATTACCGTGACTATGTGTTCAATCCGATTTAGTGACGGTACTGACTCAGAATACATCATGGTGATTACAAAACGATAATTCTTCAGTAAAATCGTTTTCTATCGCTAAGTGCAGAAGTCTTAGGATTGAAAATCCGATTATATGAACCGACTGGTTCTCAAAAAGGGACTCTATTGAAAAAGAAGGTCTATTGCCTTTCAGCGTTCCTACTAATCCACAGCAGTGCTGTAACACCGTAACGTAACGTAACATAACATAACATGTTAATACTTTGTTTACACCGTAGTGTCTCACTCACAGTGACCACACCACCAGTGTAGACTGACTTGGTGTGTACGTCAAGTCAACACACACAACACTATATATGTCCACTCAGCTCACTATTCAGGTATGTAACAATCAACCATGCATATATACACTGGATGTTCGTTCATCCACTGCTAAGTAGTTCTATGTCGTGGGGGAAATGTGTCAAAATTACGTATAATGTCGCTGCAACTTACCGTGGTTGAATGAAGTTTTTTTTACTTGATACAGCCTTCACATTAAGTGCCTCTCTATCTTAACAAATAGTCCTACAACTTACGGGAATAAAAGTTCTTTAAATGATACTATTTTAGTTCAGAACACACAACTTTTCACCTGCTCCAAATCACGCCGCAAGACCTATTGTCTCGTGTTGTCGTCATAGTAACGTTGCTGTACACCTGTTTGGACTGTTTCATTTCAACATCAGTCTGTTTAACTTTTTTCTCCCCTTCACTGAGTTTCTGACGTTTCGTGGGTGTGTGCTTTCTTCAACTGGTGCATTTTATGAACACGTGAACCATAATGCTTTCACCTGGATTAAAGCAAAGTCCATAAGTTTGCTTTCTCTGTCGTGATCGATAATATACTGTGAACGATTACGATTATTAAACTTGACCCCCAGAACAATCGCAGATACACTAGTGTCGTGAGTTTGGCTTAATGTGGAATCGAAGTTTTGGACTGATTGTATTGTTATACTGTCATGTAGACGTTGACAGTTAAAATAACCGATGATCAAATAACCATGTTAATAATTGAAATGACGAAGCTCATAAGGGAAATATGTTAAATTTAATTATGAATGTTTTGACGGATAATGTGACAAGAAATAATTATCATGTAAACATTAATGACCTTCGAGCAGTCACGATACTAGGGTATGTCGTCGTCATTGACAACGGTGTGACGCTGTTTTGTATGGAGCAGTACATGTCTTTCCTGTGTGGACAATAATCCGTTTACGCTTCAACGATCACGAGTCAAACCCCTGAATTGGTGAGGGGAAACAAAACTACACTTTACACCACAATATGTACGTGGTAGTCGTCAAGGGTATGTTGTCTTCTTGAAAAACGCGACGATTAGACAGTTGTCTGCTACTATTGTTGTCTTTTTAAATACCTCACCAATGCAATGAATAGGATAGAGAACCACGACTCGTAACGACCGTGAAATTTACCGGTAAGTGAGAGGATATTTTGCCCAAGTTTTCATCCTCTTCTGATGGAGTGAAACGAACATACTTTGTAGGGGTAAACACGTATTTCGTGGTAATGTTCGTGTGTAGCTGGGTGAAAATAGCGGGAAAGTTCTGTGCCTAACGACCGAAATACGATAGATTAAATCAGAGCTCTAATTGTAGACAATTTGTATTTGCAGGTTTGGCGACCGACCGGACTGACAGTGGTGAAGACGGCGTGGAACCAAGGTCTAAAACAAGTCAACTGGACAATTTATGTTGCAGACTGTTGAAAGATACGTTCAAATTACACTGTTATATCACCAATACTTGTTTAACCCGCCATATCGTGCTAGTCAGAGGTGGATGTGGTGACAACTAGAGCTGATAGGTATACATAATCAATAACCAGATTGAACCTATTGTACAGTTGTAGGCAAATCAAAGACATGTCTATTTATTTATAAATTAGGCGGTGTAATCAGCTGTACAACGTCCATCAGTTGTGTTGTAAGAGATTGAACCTGAGGTGATGGTGTGTTCGCTTGACCAAATTCCGTTTTCCGGTCTGGTGCCCGTGTGTCATTGCTTCACCCATAAAAGCTACCTAGCGTGAAGGGATTCTCCGGAGTGTTCATATTGACCGTAAAATTGTCCCAGAAACGTTACGCAAACCTATCAAACTCTGTCAATGGGACGATGTATGGATCTTACCTGATTTCATTTGACAAACAGCGTTAATGTGTACTTGTCCGGGACTCATAAGCTGGTTGCCTCGGAGCTATTTGTTCAGTCAATAGTTATTCCAAATCGGTACAGTACCGGACACTACCACCACCATCATCATCACCACTACTACAGCGTACATTATTAGTGGTTTTACTGTCAGTTCAGTTACGCAATTATGTACCCAATGTCTCTTTAGTGCTGCAACAACAATACCGTGAACGTAAAGTTTATCGTTAGCGTCTACAAAGGCCAACACGACAATATAACAGGTGGTCGATCTTTAAAGTCGTTACACCGTGGAGTCTTTATTACGATCGATGACATAAAGCGACATGGAGTTGGATATAAATGATATCAAAACGTTACAAGATGAAACATGTCGGTTTTACACAAGAATTGTCAATCTAACGAATGAGTATGAACGTTTTTCGCAACGGAGACGTTCTCTTATCAAGGCCCTCCGTACAGCCGAAGCGCTACACCGATTATCCCTGCTACCGGATTATTTGGGAACGCTACTTGTTGATAGCTGTGATGAAGGGGAAATACACATCAAAGAGAGTCGCTCACAAATGGAGCCGGTAAGAAACATTGCCCAAGTTAAACTTTATGCTAAGATTCTCAGGACACATTCCTCGTCTGACGAGCAACATCACCAATGGGATGTTGTTAAAGATTTTTTGAAACTTTGGAACCAGTTTAAGGGCCTTCGGATGTACGTTGCCAGTCGGATCTGGTTATCGAGGCATTCACGGATATCAGACCATCCCGAGGCAGCCAAATCGCTCGTACGAGACGTGAATCGTTCTCTGACCAGATGGGAACAGTTACATCATGATCAATATGACATTTCGAACCTAATCAAAGACCCGACAGTGACTTTGTTTCGTTTTGGAAGTGATCAACGATATGCCTTGAAACACGACGAACTTACTCTGTACGGGGGCGTCATCCTGATAATTCCGAAGACAATTTACCTTGCGTTCACTGTCCACGACCTCATCAAGGAATACTGTTCCGCCTTACTGAAAATGACGGAGTCGTACGCACTCAGAGAAAGACTGTGGAGAACATTCGAAAAACGCCAACCTGAAGAAAACAGAAACTTTGCACGACGTGCCAAATTTGGCGAATTAAGAAATTCTAATGAAAACTTATTTGCTTTTCAAACTTCAAACAAAGTTGCGCGGACATTGCCGCTAACGTCACCTCCATCACCGGAAACAGTATCATCTAGGGACACTTTGCCGAAGAGAACGAAGAAATCACACGCCGACTTATATGGTAAACAGCGGAATAATTTCCCCAGTGATCCTATGGAAGCACTGCGCCGAATGGGGGCGTCCTATGACAGGAAAGCACGACGATTTTACGCTTCCAGACGGTAGAGTGACATATACATGTAGATGCATACATACATGCCTTTTATAGTGGGACTATGTTCTAACAAAGTCGTCAACTATAAAGAGACAGATGACGGTGCTTTTCGCGAGAAAATTTAATCCAAAATCAAAGGGAGAAATCTGTTAACGATGATAAGCAGCCGAATAATTTCAAATCGAGTTTGGAAAACTGAAAACTGAAATAACTGGAGCCGAGGATTTGCATATTTAAATCCCCCACTATCATGATCACAAATCATGTCTTTACCATAATTGTGACGTATAAAACTGTACCAATACCCTTTCTGCGTGGAGCTAATTAATCAGTGATATGTTTTCACGAGAGAAGTGTCAATTTACGATACTACATGTCTACTATGAAATAGCCATAATTCCCAGCTGCACACCGTCCATAGACTTGGCTTGTACGACGAACCAGGAAAAGAACAGAAAAAATGTTTTCTGTTTATATGTATATACAATGTTTGTAATCCATTATGATTTGTGGCATTTTGCACTGTTATTGTCTATAGATTAGAATGTTGACAAGATCCGGGATGACATCTCTTCATACCAACAAATACCTTATATTATATTCTGGACAGAAATGTACAGTTAAAAAGAATGGGACAAGATTTATCTTTTCATAAACACACTGTCATAATCACATTTACGGGTTTCATAGTTGTATATGGTGATAATTTACGCTACCTTTTCGTATAACAAGAACACAACGTCCAAAACCATTGAATTGTCTATTGATCTTCATATGATCTCGTTTAGTTCTATTTCGCTAATTTTGTAATTGTTTGGAAAACTACTGACATATGTTCACTCACTCAAGAAGAGCCCGAGGACTTAAAGCTCTCGCAAACTTTAATCACCCCCCCCCCGACGGCACCGACAACAACGTTATACGTTATCATTCTTGGTTTTCCTCTTCAGTATTATTTTCCCTTGCAAATAAAAATAATTTGTATTAACGGAGACTATAAGACTTCTTTCATTGGACTTTAAAAGGTTGGTATTAAGATACAGAATTTATCCACACTATTTGGCTAAAGAGGTCTTTATTGCTTGCCCTTTTTTCATAGAATGCTTCGCCCCAGTGTACAACAAGTTTTCTCCTCAGTTTGTATTTTCTATTTTTAGAAAAGTCATCCAATGACGTTGAGAATGATTTCCTTGTCCCCAAAGCATAATGAAACGCAATTCAAATATATAAGCCATGGCTGCCGCTAATCTTATACCATGTGGCTACAGATCTAGCATGGGGGGGGGGGGGGGGGCTGTTGATGTGTTTTTGAGTTGTACGTTTCATCTCCATTTGTTGTTTGGACTTTGTTTGTTTTATTCCTGTTTCATATTTGTTCATTCATATCGCTGTGTTTTTTTTTTGTCAAATGTCGCTCTCCCGACACCGAGCTTGTTGTTATGTTGAAGTCATGTCAAAGCTCTTCAGATTTACGAAGAAATAAAGTTAATTCATTTATGTTTAACATTTGTGTTCATTTAGCAAATATGTTATGTATGTGTATGTTTTTGTTTCTGTGTCTGCATACAAAAACTCTGTATAGAAATTAATCGTTGGCCGTCGTTATGCCAGACAAACGGTGTACTTGCGGATTAGTGTCTCTAGAGGTATAAATAAATATGGCGAAGAGACACATTGTTTTCTTTTGTCCCTTAATGTGTGATAATGTAGTCTAGCTGCTAGACCTCGGATGTTCTTCCGATAGAATACGACACACGACCGAACATCACTATTGAGGATGGAACATCCGAGTTTGGGCAAGCCCTCACTACGAACTTCGTTCGCTTATCGTATCGGAAGAAAGCCCGAACGTCTAGCAGCAAGACTAGTGATAATCCTGCTTGCGCCATGGCACAAATACACAGGGAACCTTGTACATCCTAGCACTAGGATGTGCACATCCTAGTGCTAAGAAGAAGAGCACAGCTATGTACCAGGTGTATGCCTCACAATCCCGTTACAGGGTATATTTTTCCACAGCCCTGGTACATGGTTGTGAAAAATATGCCTGTTGCATGGATGTGGAATACCGCCCCCGTGCCGCTACTATTTTGCACATCCCAGTACCACAGATGTGTGCTGCATACCTAGCACACAGTTGTGCACATACTTGTAACAGCTATGGTGGAATAATACCCTATAGCAACCCTTTTGTTCATATCTGACTAGCACTGCTCACATAGCTGGTACATGGCTGTGGAAAATACCGCTGTTACAGCTATGCTAACAGAGGTGGTACATGGCTGTGGGAAAAAGCTCTTGTACATGGATGTTGAAAAAACCATCCATGTTACATTGATGTTGGCATACCAGTTACACATATGTCAAATCTAGGTATGTTACACCTAGTGTGTTGGCCAGAGCTGTTACAGGGATATTGTACACATAGCTGGTACAGTCCCGTGACTCCACTGCACTGGTAGAGCTATGTGCACAACCTTGTCCTAGGTATGTGGCTTTTACAGGGATGTGCAAGGTTCTCTGTGTAGGTTACGCCCTATTTGTTACTACAAACCGGGCTTTAACCTTTATCTGTATGTATGTATGTATGTATGTATGTATGTATGTATGTATGTATGTATGTATGTATGTCTATCTATCTATATAATACCAGCTAATCTCCTTACGGATATCACAGCTGGGGGAAGGGGTGCATACAAAAACCTAGTAGTAGTGTTTATGTAGATTTGCCTTGAAAGTATCAGTGTCCTGACAGACTTTCGTATCAGGGCTTAGTGAGTTCCAGTCCCTAATGGTTTTAGGAAAGAAACTGCTGATATGCTTGGTGTTTAAACCCAAGGTGCTTAAAACGGCCTCTTCTACCTGGTGCTAGGAGGCTGGTGTCTCTATTGATTGCTATTTCCTCATTTACAATTTGGAATAGTAATATTAATCTAGCATTTTGTCGTCTATCTGCTAATGGTTCCCATTTCAAACTCTGTAGCATATTTGTTACATTGGATCTTCTAGAATAGTCTCGTTTAACAAAACGAGCAGCTCGTCGCTGGATCTTTTCAATTTTTACAATGTCCTTTACTAAGTATGGATCCCAAATGGGGGCTGCATATTCTAAGCTAGAACGACACATCGATATGTATGCAGTTTCGCGTAATTTTGTTGGACAGTTGCGAAGGTTTCTCATGAGGAATCCAAGGGTACGACTAGCTTTAGAACAAATATGTGTGATATGGGGTGAGAATGATAAATTGTCGCTGAAAAGTACACCTAAGTAATTGATAGAGTTTACAGATTTCAATAGCGTATTGCACATAGTATAAAAACGAATGTATGTATGTATGTATGTATGTATGTATGTATGTATGTATGTATGTATGTATGTATGCATGGATGGATGGATGGATGTGTGTGTGTGTGTGTGTGTACGGACGGATGGATTTATGTATGGATGGATACATGAACCTCTTATCATAAGAGTTCTATCAATTGCTGAATATTATTTTCAACTTTCAAAATGATAATGTTGTGATTCTAAGTTTTCCTACTTGTGAATTAAAGTTATATAGTGTATTTAAACTACGAGCGGTATTGATAAAAAACTACCCTACTCATTCAGGATTATTTCAATCAAAGGGAGAAGTTTAGGCTTACCGTAATTTCCGTGAACAATTTTCTATCTCGAGCGTCACCAAGCGCAAAATTTGTAAACCTTTTCACTCTGTATTAACCTCACAGGTCGGCTTTTGATGTCTGATTTCGCTTACATGTATGTAGCACGCCCTCAATTGGTCATAGTAGTCGGTAGCGACTTACAATGTGTTGCCAAAGCACTATAGCTACAGCGCCTAAGGAGGGATCCCTTCACAAGGCAATTATGTATAATACTAGTATTGTGTCCTGTATAAAGTTATTTACTGGACAGTACAACAAAATCTTTTTTAAATTGGTCTATAAGTTGCAGGATAAAGAGTTAACTCTCTAGAGGGCGTGCTACAGTACGAAAACCAGATTTTATAATTGAGTGGTGGAGGAATAAATAGGAGTTGATTTTAGTACACCCTATCCAATTCAGCATGATCAGTGATGCACACATTTAAATTTTCGAAATAAAGAATATGACACGTCATTTGTGTGGTCAGTTACACCTAAAACATTATATTGACTTGTACATCTAAAGTAATATCTTTTTATAGTGTAAAGATTTAAAGGAAAGATACTTAACAGATCTCAGTGTGTATATTAAATTTACTTGTTTATATCTGGACGATTTTAATATGAGAGGAATCGTTTGGAGGAAACAAACCATGCTAGACTGAAAGAATCATAGGTATATGTACTCCTGTAATGCCTAACAAAAAAATACTGTGTGGTACCGATTACGGCCAATTTTAGAACAGGTGGGGGAGGTAGATTTTATATTATATGAATGAGTTTGATTCTTCTTTCGCCAAGTAGAGTGCTCAATCACCTTGAAACAAATTTGTAGTGGAGAATCGAATCAATGTAACGAGTAACCAAGTCACCTTCATTTTTCACTCATTTATCAAACTCTACATCCGTATAGAGCACTTTACACCAGAAGATCTGGAACCTACATTTGTATATATATGTATATATCATATATCATATCTGAGTGTCTAGTTCACGTAGTTATGTT
The DNA here is from genome assembly GCF_964340395.1 of Glandiceps talaboti. NCBI lineage: Eukaryota > Metazoa > Hemichordata > Enteropneusta > Spengelidae > Glandiceps > Glandiceps talaboti. Next base: position 30,572,639 of record NC_135549.1, on the reverse strand, counting down.
TTCTATTGTTTTCCATATCGTTTCTGTGTTATTGCTTTCTTCCCATCTCACAGCCATTACAGATTGGAAGAACAGTTTTATAACGTCTTTTTAAGTTGATGTTAGTTTCTGCATCCCCTATTTCTTGCGAGACTTTTTCGCGATTGTATATTTTTTCCCGAAAACGTAAACAAATGTTTAGGGTCGGCAGGGGAAAAGTAGGTGGGGTCGGGTAACCGGAACAAAACAATTTTTTAGGCTTAATCACTCCTTTGTGTTTAGCTTATTGAGCGCGCCACCAACGACGATTTTAAGCAGACTTAAACCACACTGGTCAAAATATAACTTTTATCTCCACCCCTCCCCCCCCCCCCGGAAAATGAATAGGAAAAAGTTAGTAACAACCTTTTATCTCAAATTAATCAAATCTATCAATCAATTAGTAAATATTAAATATTTACATATGATATTTACAGGAAATGGTTTACCTAAATCAAGTCGATTCGAGGTGACGACAAAATATTAATATTATACACGGTTTATGAATAATATATAAACCGTTATTAATTTCTTACTGGACTTGAATTGTTTTAATCTATTTTATACTGCCAGTCAACCAAAAAGAACTCAAAAAAATAATGAATTATCGACTTTTCTACCTGTGACATTCCGATCCCGCATTGTTATCAGCGACTCCCCTGGGTTCATTGAAGCTTATTAATTACTTATTTAGCATTCAAAATAATGAAGTCAGTTGTGAAGATTGGATTTACCCTATTAATTGGTAGTAGGATGGTAGCAGGATCACAATCTAATTATTTTCATAGTTTGATATTGCTAGTGTTGGTTTAATGTCCTTAAATATACATTACATGTTGTGTTTGATATAGCTTCTAGATCTACAGGTTGTCTTTCCAAAATGTCGCTTTCTTTACTTGCATGCTGTGCAGATGAGAGTGTCATGATTATATCATTTCTATTGCACCAGTATGTACCAATCGTACAATATTTTATAATCTCGTTCCAACTACCATCTTGGAAACTTGTTTGTTCGAACTTGCTAATAACTTGAATGACATCTCTAGACATACGATATTAGTGTACCTATTGTCTTGACACCCATGTGAGTCATATTAATTTCTCTAACTAGGTGTTTGGCGACAATATAAGCAGTGTCATGTCTGAACCCAAACACAGTAATTCCGAATTCATGACAAGAGTCTGACGTAATACGTTATTAGTATCAACAAATCAATAAGAAAATGAAGTGAAATGTAGAAAAACCCTGACAAATCGCACTGGCACAGAGAGGTGTTCTGTATTATGGAAATAGCCCATGGGCGCATGCGTCGTGACAGCGCATTTCATCTTAGACTATCAACATGTGTTCCATAGTGATCAACGACGGTAGATTTTGTGACAAATATGTAGTTTTCGAACCGCTTGTGACGGGTTACTGGTAGCTAAAATTACTTACGATGTACATGACGTGGGGTATCAGTGATGTTCATATATAATACATAATACTTGCAAACACTTGATGTCCGTCCCAGAAATGTACACTGGAAGCCGATATACTGTCGTTGAGTGAAATACTAGTATATTTGAAAATTGAAATTTTCCGACAGAGGATGTGTTTACAGTTATTTACTAGGCTATAGATAAAAGTTTATTATTAAGCAAACACTGGGGGCTAAACAGACCTTCAAAATAATGTGTATTCTTATTTGCACTGCATGTCCCCAAAAGAATGGATCTTTAGGGTTAAGGGAAAAAAGAGGTTGATTCATCTTTCCAATTTTCTTCATGATTGTGTCAATGACATGTAATTCTCTCTACATATTCTTCTATTTTTAGAGACAAAGATAATGGATGATATTAGAATAGTGAAAATGAAACATAATTGATACATCAATATCTCAATGCGACTTAGTACATAAAAGTCATGTTTACATACATTTAACCTATTAGCAGACTTACTTAGTTTGCTATCTTCTTTCTAAACAAGTTTGTTTTGGATGTTATTTTCTACGTATTCGAATGAAAGCGCTACTCTTTGATGGATGTGTGCGTGCGAGAATTTTGACAGCTGCTTTCATGCGCTTGTCTTAAGCTTAATTTCCAACGTTTAGATGATTTGTCAGCTCATGTCTGGCACTTATTAGCAAATGTGTCTTCTTTAGATTGAGATCCCAAAAGATAGATATATGTGATAGTCATTAGGCATGTCTTGATGTCATCACTCTCTATAGCTACATTGTTACATATACTAGAGACGTAAGTCGTAACTTTTATCATTCTAACTTTTAACCTTCCATGTAGTAAATACTAATATAAAAATCGATCAAATTGCGTAGTCATTTAAATATATCCGTACGTGTACGTCCGACAATCTACAACTACAAGTATAATATAATTTTAAGTTGTTTGCCTACTCCGTGTTTCTCTATATTTTAATTTTGTATCCTGCTTGTCTTGTTTACAGATAAATCATTTCTGATTTCTTGTCTGTCTGTCTGTCTGTCTGTCTGTCTGTCTGTCTGTCTGTCTGTCTGTCTGTCTGTATGTCTGTCTGCCTGTGTCCTTGATAATCTGATAGAGATTGGTTAAATAATTATTCTATCATATTTTCTACTGCATTGTCAAAATGATATTTAAAAGTAACAAATAATATTTAAAAAAATTATGACATCAACTGATATGTCTTTTGATGTTGTAACCGACAATTCTTGACTACTGGCTACTGTGAGCTCTTGAAAGCATAACACATATACCAAATCCGTTAATTTCTCTCTCAGCCGTTGTCTCTAGATACTAGATACAGATAAGACTATAATCTCTGACAAAAGTAATGACGTCAGTCGACTTCAAAACGTAACTCTATAGCTACCTGTCGTAAGTAACGCATATCGTCATTGCCATAGGATTATAGCCTTCTCCTGTCGTTAAAATATAGAGGTACTTTTTGGGTTAGAATGACATGGTGTTCCGTAGCATTCAAAGCAACGTTTTATGAAATACGGGATGTTGATTTTACAGATATTATGACGCTTCGGAGCAGTTTTCCGGTGTACCCGGATCAAAGATTCCGGAAACCGATTGTTCTACACGGATGAAAATTGAGACTAGTCACTAGGTAACACACTATACAATAGATGCATGGGTGAGATATTCGAGTTACAACCGGAGGCATTATTCGATTTTCAACCACCTTTCCCAATTAGTATAGTATGATCTGAAATACAAGTCGACAAATCAAGCTCAGGGGATGATTACTAACAGTATCGCCCTGTTGAGGGGCTTGAATAATGAAGTAGATCTGCGCTCTCTCTCTCTCTCTCTCTCTCTCTCTCTCTCTCTCTCTCTCTCTCTCTCTCTCTCTCTCTCTCTCTCTCTCTCTCTCTCTCTCTCTCTCTCTCTCTCTCTCTCTCTCTCTCTTTGTGTTTGTGTTTGTGTTTGTGTTTGTGTTTGTGTTTGTGTTTGTGTTTGTGTTTGTGTTTGTGTGTGTGTGCGCGCGCGTACGTGTGTGTGTGTGTAAGGATATACTTTTCCAGTAAAAAGTAAAACGTTTTCCTATGCCTGTATTCTAGTGTTGTGATGGGAAAACAGAGATGATTTTTAAAATTCAAAGCTGTATTGCAGCATGACAACAATTCATTAATTCGGTAACAGTGCATGTGACGAGAAGCAATGCACAGCTTTATGAAGATAATATAGAGAATGCCAAAGACGACCGGACACTAAAAGTTGAAAAAAATCACAATAAAGACTAATGCATTAACCCCTTAACAAGTCTAGGATGCATAACATTTATGTCAAATTCTGTAGCAGTAACTGTATGACAAAGTAATTGGGTTTCATAAAACGACAATGGGTTTAATACAATAGTCAACTTTTTCTTCATATTAAAAAAATGTGAAGGCAGACTTTTTAAACAACAAAGCCCGGCTGATTAATCAAGGAATTCATTGCAGATCAGACGAGGACAACAGGAAACATAGGATAGAGTGATATGTCTTGAAAAGGATAAATTATGAACGGTAATTCCATACCTAGTAGCTGGTACACAATGAGCTCACATACACCATACCCAAGCCAGGTACTCGATAGCTGTGATGACAGAACATTTACCACAATTTCGTTATTCACATTGAATACAAAAAAGTGTCATGAAAAATGATTGTAATGGAGTAGTTAGATTCACTATCGACAATATGTAAACAGCTTTAGAATGTCAACTTTACTAGGCGTAGTCGTGTTGACAGGAATTAACCCCCCCCCAAAAAAAAACAAAAAAAAAACAACAACAACAAAAAACAAACAAACAAACAAACAAACAAACAAACAAACAAACAAACAAACAAACAAACAAACAAACAAAAAACTAATTTAAAAAAATGAAAACTTACAATAAAAACAAAATCTCAAACACACATAAAGTCGCAACAGAGTGTGAAATTGCCAAATCCAAATTATTTCAAGATTATACAGTACATATAGAATTCCAATATCCCATCTGTTAGTATTAGGCCTAAAAAAAATAGTTGGTTCCGGTTACCCGGCCCCACCAAGTTTTTCACTGCTGACTTTCTTTTACGAATTTGAGAAAAAAAATTTGAAATCGCAAAAATTGTGACCCCTCGCAAGAAATAATGGAAGCGGAAACTGAAAATATAAAACTGTTTTTCCAATCTGCAATGGCTGTACATCTGATGAGAAGAAACCAATAACACAGAAAACATAACTAACTGAAGTAGACATTCACAAAAGAAAAAGAAAATGTATTTAAAAAATCAGAAAAATCTACCTACCCCCACCTATTCTAAATAAAAGTAAGTGTAATCGGGATTTTGTATTAGGCCTTCATGTATGCTAAATTGCAGAGCGAATTTGTCTATGCTATAAAGACACATTTTACAACGAATTTGCCTTTGTTACTGACTGATCGGCTTTGACGCCAACTGACGACAAGGAAATTAGCAAGAAGTTTACTATTATACAATAAACGCAGCGGTAAAAAGTCATCTTGCGGTTAACAGTTCATTATAATTACCTAACAGCATATAAAGCAGATTACAGTAATATTTCAAAATGTTAATAACCGCGAGCAATGTACCACATGCAGATACATTACGTATACTGGACGTGTTAAGTAGCCACAAAGTCACGTTTGAAAGATGTGTTACTTATCTGTAGTGAAATTAACTATAGGTTTCCTCAATTAACTAGGAGACGGACAACAGTTTTGACGGCGGCTGTAGGTGACACACGCAATCATCATTAATGGAATTTTGAAAAGTGAGACTTTAAATTCGATCGGAAGCTGATCAATTTTAATATATAAAAGTTGCCATTATATTGACTTGTCTGGCTGTCTTCACGAGACGACACTATCGATCAAAATGAATCAATTTATGTCAATTGGAAGAAAGAGTGAAATTGATCCAAATGAATGGAAAGAATTGCTATAAGAAAACATATACGAGGTTTAATTATGTCGTTAAGATATGTCTGGCTATATTCCTATTTTGTATGATATGCAGTACAAGAAACTTATAGTGGCTTAACGCTTCAGGTTATATATGCCACGTGTCTTTCATTCTATTTTCAAGTTCTTGCTTACAGTTATTTTTGCTGCTACTTTTACCAGGTTATCTTTTATCCTCTTGGAAACAGATCCTGGATATTTGTTTGCATCGTCAGCGCTAAGTTTAACATTTAGAAAAACATGTACGAGGTGAAATCGCGTATCGTTACGTACGTCATTTCAACAGGTCTTTCACATCTATCAACAATATAAAAATGATGATTACAAACTCGGCACCAGTGGGTTGGGAATCTTTTACATATTGAGATGTACCAAACATACGTCATTCTTTGCTAATTATAATACTAATATAACTTAATTATTTCAAAGATATTACAAGAACGAAAACGCGACAGCTTCGATACAAGAATTTGTACAGTGGAAATTGCATCAGAAGTCAAACCATTGATTAAATTGAAGATATTCTTGTCGTTACGCTACACATTGGCGAATACATTTTCATTGAAGATGAATTTATTTTCCGAGGAGTGGTATAAGTAGTACTATGGACGATTACCCCTAACGTGTTCATGAGATTCGTGATAAAAAAGCAATTCATGACACAGAAATTAACGTTTCGTGAAAGTAACGGTTTAAATTTCAACGCCACGTGTACTTGTGCTAAAATGACTCCAACATCAACTGTTGTTTCTGTAATTACTCCAGTGATATCAATACATTTCAATACCAATTTCTAAAAATGATTATTGAACATCGGAACTAAAATTGTACAAACTGAATTCATTCGATGGGTACTATCTACCACCACCATCACCACCACTACTACTACTACTACTACTACTACTACTACTACTACTACTACTACTACTACTACTACCACTACTACTACTACTATTACTACTACTACTACTACTACTACTACTACTACTACTACCACTACTACTACTACTACTACTACTACTAATACTACTACTACAGTAACTACTACTAGCAATACTACTACTACTACTACTACTACTACTACTACTACTACTACTACTAGCAATACTACTACTACTACTACTACTACTACTACTACTACTACTACTTCTACTACTACTACTACTACTACTACTACTACTACTACTACTGCTCCTACTAAAATATATTTAGACTATGGTGTAACTGCTGAAACTCTCTCAAATGGTGCTGGGAGAGCAATTGGTGCTGTAATTTCAAAAATTCATAGGTTTAAAGATTTCAGGTATAATACTTTTACAACTCTTTTTCATTCATGTGTTGCCCCAATATTGGATTATTGTTCTGGCATTTGGGGCTTTAAATCCAAGTCGAAATGTGACGCCATTCAAAATCGGGCTATGAGATATTTCCTCGGTGTTTATAAATTCGCTCCGATACTTGCTGTTAATGGACATATGGGCTGGGACAGTTGTCTGATAAGGCACCAGCTTAATATGATCAGATTATGGAATCGTTTATTATCTATGCCAGATAACAGGATAACCAAACAAGTGTTTTTATGGGATTATGAGTTAAATTAAAAACATTGGGCCCAGGATATGTTGAAATTATTTACAGAAATTGGTTTACAAGGAATTTTTCATAATATGGAGACATGTAATATTTCATTTATTAAAGAAAAACTGAGAAGCTTTCATGGTAATAATTGGGAAATAAATTAATGTGAAAGAAAAGCCTAAGTAAAAACATATGTTACTTTCAAAAAACATTATGGTCTGGAAAATTACTTAACGTATAATTTGTCACGTGGTAAGCGATCACTTTTTAGCTCAGTTCAGACTAGGTACAAAAAATGTATTCTTCCTTTAAAAATTGAAACTGGTAGATTTTCTAATTTAGACCGGGATGAAAGAATTTGTAATTTCTGCAAAGAAGCAGTTGAAGATGATATACATTTACTTTTTCACTGTGGACTTTATCGTGAATTTCGAGAGTTTCTGTTTTCAAAAGCTAGGGAAATATCTCCTCACTTTGACACAAGAGACATTGTTGAAAACCTAGAATTGTTAATGACAACCATGCCATTTGACCTATCAAATTTTGTTAGCGATGCTTTTCGTAAGAGAAAGGAATTTATGTACAATGTTTAAATATGTACGCCTACTTATTCATAAGTTAAAGATTTGTATTACTTTAGTGTCTTGTAAGCCCTAGGGGCTGGGTGTGGCTATGGGTAAGTCCACACATGACACTTTAATAAATGAATATATTAACATATAACATAACATAACTACTACATAACATAACTACCACTACTACTACTACTACTACTACTACTACTACTACTACTACTACTACTGTGTGTATCTCCTTTCTATTTCAGCTCTGTCATAATTAAAACCCTTGTTTTGAGAAGTTACAATTGATTGATTTCAACCATAATTGAATCCCTAATTATACGAAAAGACAAACGATATACTTTTGTTGGAGATGTAAATTCGTCTCACTATGTATTGAATTAGATAGACCCTCTCAAAGTAGGCTATACTTTGAAAAAGTGATGAATCTGGTAAATTTGTTTATAAACCTATGGGTTTAACACAGAATTTTATATGGACACCTGATATTACTTGATAAATTAATTATGGAAATAATTAAACGTGCAGTTTCTAATATCATGAACATGTGACCCAAATTGTATATGAAGTTCAAGCTTGTATTCTTAATCATTAATCATACAAATTATTGATTATAATTAAAAGCAACATCAGTAAACTATGTTAATACGTGTACCAAATTATACTCATCTTCAGATATAACCTAATTTATTACTGAAAATCATTAATTATACAAACAACTCATTAAAACAAGGCGTTACATCAATAAGCATTATGAGACACGTGAGCCCTGGTATCGTGGATGAATGTACCAAATTACACCCGAATATAGAGCTCAAAGATTGTGCTCTTCAGATATAATCTAATTTACTGAAAATAATTCATTTTGCGAATGACTCATTAAAACTATAGCTACATCGACAAGTCGTTTAGGACATGTGTACCTTTTGTGTAATTGAAGTATCTTTAATCTAGCTACCAAATTATATAGACACAAACAAACAAACAAACAAACAAACAAACAAACAAAAACAGACACAGACAGACAGACAGACAGACAGACAGACAGACAGACAGACATCCCGTCCCTAAAAAGTACTGACACTTCTCTTTTGTTACAGGTTTCTTCCAGTTTGAGCTTTACTCGCTAACAATCTAGCAAGTAGAAGAAATATATTTGAATTCGTATAATTTACATAATTTTATATAAACATAGTGCCTGTTGTGGTACATGGTTACAACTAAGCTTGCTAGGCTAACTTACACAGAACGTGAATTCGCCAACAGCTAAAGAGGAAATTATCGAACACCTGTTTACTTGTATTAAACAGAAAAAACCACAAGATTGTCAAATACGTCTTGTTTGATTTGTACTTAACACGTACAATGTAGGTTTAGTAGCATATAACATATAGCTCTAGATCTGCAGGCTTGTGTGTTTTTGTCTTTGTACTTTCCGAACAGCCCCAAGCGCCAAAGTGCATTAAAACTCCACTATTGTATTCAAGCCAGAACTTTGGCGGGGAGAATTAAATGTCAGCTAATAGAAAACGAACAAAGGAAAAGTCCATAAAGGCAAATATTACCTGAACCAATGAAATAATGCTCATTATTAGTGTCATTGCTGTCGGCTTTTTGTTAGTTCACCTCTGATTTGCCATAGCTGTCACTTTGCAAACTTGACTTATTCTGACTTGTACATGTATGGCCGTTCCTTATAATTAATGTTGACATAAAGATGACTGAACACCAACCTTGGACTATATTTCAGCTTTTATCTAATTTTTGACATTGGACATTTACATAAGGGTTTACAATGATAGAAATATGATAGAAAATATAGGGCTTGTCAAATTCTCTAACCGTTCAAACGTAATGGTAATATCACATGTGATCGTGTTTATCCGACAGTGATTCCATGGAAGACATCTATTCACAAATGTAGTACAACAAATTGGTTTTAGACTGTCCGGGTCAAGATTAATCGACTTGTGGAATTCAGTTCTCGGCAATTAAAGCAAATTTCTTTTGACTTGTTAATGGCTTCCCAGGTGTGATCAAATTAGTTCAATTTGGATGTTGGACCTCGTGGGAAGAGTTATGATCACGTCAAAAGCATGCAAAAGAACATTCCACACAGAATCTCGTGCTTTTTATTTACACTGAGTTTAACAAACATAACTGAATTTATAGTCATTTTATGAGTATTAAAACTCTAACCAATACTCACAATATATTTTTGGTAAGCTGAAAGTCAGCTTAAAGTCATAGAGTCATTTTACTTTGAAGATTAACTTCTAATTCTATTCTACCATCAAAACAGATAGCATTTGATAATTTTTAGTCTTTACATTTTATTACAAAGGTTCATGAGTAATAATGTAAAACGTAAACATCATAAATTTCAATCATCCCCTGAACCTGTTCAAAAATATGATTGAAATAAAATGGTGATAAAACTAACCCGAATTCATATCATGTTGAGTTCGTTTATGATGGTTAATAACAATCTATTGCCCACCGCTATACCAGAATGACAACACAACGTGTTCACACTTTAACCACCGACGGAATTTAAAAAGCTTTATTGTGTTTTTATCGCGTATTTTTATGATATCATTCCGCATAGGCATAAGCTTAGCTACCTTATTTCTCTGAGCATGCGCTTCAAATAAAAGTTAATTGATAATATAATATCATTAC